>NC_060271.1:126678162-126877203 GCF_021613505.1 Equus quagga | reverse complement strand
GTTGGTTGGCCAGTCCTAGTGCACGATTTGTCCAAATTTTAATCAAACTTTCTCACTGCACCCCAGCCTCTGCCTATTAGCCTTGGAGACTTCCCTGCAGCATGGCCGTCCCACGCGCTCCGTGTTTCCAAATGTGAACCACCAGGGGCTTCTACCTTCCCGTTAAGCTGAACGATAGTGAAAAATAATTGCTTTTTTTTTTTAAATAATAGAGGAAATGTTACCAATGGCAAGGTCTTCAAAAGGCCACTTCACAAACCTGAAATTTACTTGAAAGCACACAATCTTTCGCTGGAGGCCAGGCTTGGTATGTTTCTGATTACACTGGTGACCCTCACCCTGAAAACCCTTTGTAGATGGGCCTTTTTTCTAGACAACCTACTGATGAGCAAATGATCTAACAGATTTCACACCACATAAATTTAAGCCTAATAAATGGCTTCAAATTCAGAGCTCCTAATTCTGGTTTTAGAGAGGTAGTCTCTTTACCGAAGCAATCATGTAGACAATTAATAAACCCACACACCGCACGGGGAAAGAATGAATTCTGTCCCCGTCCACCAGCCCCTGTCCCAAAGCAAGCTCCAAATGATTAACTTCGGGAAATGTCAATTGACCTTGGGCTTCTTGTTGGGGCAGAAGACAAGTCCGTGGTAAGGGCCATTTGGCTGCAAATGTCTTCTGCCCTGTCCAGTACAGGAGCCGCTGGCCACATGTGGCTATTTCCATTTCCATTTATATTCATTAAAATTAAAAATTCTGTTGTCTAATTGCACTGGCCACATGTCAAGTGCTCAATAGCCACATGGGGCTAGTAGCCACTAAATTACAGCACGGGACAGAATATTGCTATCATCACAGAAGGTTCTATTGGACAACACTGGTCTATCATTCAGGCGAAACCTCTCAGGGCCCAAACTGCTTCTGTTTTGTTTCCGTTATCAGTAACTGTACCTCTCCCGGGACCATTTGATTACATTAGTCTAGGTAAGCAAAATGAAGCCGAGTTCATACCGAAGAAAAATGTAGATTAAAAAAAACCTATTGTTAATGAGAAAAAAAGGAAACTTTGTTTTAAATCTGCTGATGACCTTGTTTTCTTTCAACTCTTTGCTCTTTTGGGTGGCACATTTACGGTTTGGAGGATGAACAATCTTGATTATTTGGGGCCAGAAAATAAAATCTGCTTTCTCATCCCAGTAAGATATTTCCTCTGTCTGAATTAACGAGGTAATTGCTCTGGCTGGTTGGCCTCAAGCTGCTAAGGACAAACACACATCAGAGACTATTAGGGGCAGTAAGGGCCTTGGAGATCCCTGAGGCCCACGACCTCATGTAGGGGTGATGCAAGCAGGGGTGGGAGGACATATCCAAGGCCACACGGCTAGCTCGTGGCAGAGCCAGTGCTCCTGGTTCCTCCCCCAGCTCATTCTCCTTAGCAAACAACAGACAACCTCTCTTTTGACCCTTATGCCTTGGTTTAATTAGCTTTAAAATGGGGAAGGAGTTACCCGTGAGTAGCAGAAGGAGCTAATTCAATGCCAAGCCACACTAGGAGACTGTGGGGCCACAGAGGTCCTGCGATATATGGCCCTAGATCTAAATTGTTGTAGGTCCTCCCAAAGCTGGTCTTTTCAGGTTCTACAGAGGGAGGTGGGCTTTGCCTCCTAAGATGAGGGATTCCTTGAACGTGAGAAGGGGGCGCAGGTGAGGGACAACCCAAAAGAATGACAAGTATCCACTAACCTTCATCCACAGATGATGATGCACACCTACGCCATTCCATCCCAGACAGCTCTTGTAAACTCCAGACCTCTCTATCTTACATCCTGTTTAACATCTTTTTGTTAAACTTAAACTTTTTTTTGTTAAGCTTTTGAACTTAACGTATCCAAAAACTAAACTAATGATCACCATTCTTAAATATGATCCTTCCCAATATTCACCAAGACAGTAAATAACACCAGTATCATCTGGGTTAAATAAGCCAGAAGTCCTGGCATCCTCCTCAACCCCTCCCTCTCCCTCTCTTCCCAGAGCTGATCCATCACCAAGATCTGTAGATTTTATCTCCTAAGGTTCTCCGGAGTCTGTTCACTTCTCTCCCTATCCTTGACCCCAGCTACTGTTGTTGCCAAGCTGGGCTATGGCTACAGGCCCCAAGTGGTGAACCTGTACCCCAACCCGATGTATTCTTCCCATCGAAGCCAGACTGATATCTTGGAAATGAAATCTAATCGTGTCATCTCTGTGTTTTCAATTCTTTAATGACTTCCATTAACCTTAGGAGAAAGTCAAAGCTCCTCAATTAACTTCAAAACCTTATATGGCCTGCTCCCTCCTCTTTCGAGTCTCCCATCTCACCACCCTTCTCCTCTTTCCTCCCATTTCAGATACATCTGTCAGTCTCTCTCAACCCCCTATGTCTTTCTCCCCTAGAGACTTGGCAGTTTCCTCTTCCTGAATCACTCCTCCTCACTCCCCAGGTCTTGGCCCATTAACATCACTCACACTTCCCATCTCAGCTCAAGCGTTACCTCCTCAGGGGTATCTCCCATGACCTCCCTATCAAGGTCAAATCCCTAGTACAAGCCCTCAGAGCACCAGGGACCTCTTCTTCAGAGCCTGCATTACAGCTGCAATGTCACATTTATTTGTGTGATAACTGGACAAACATCCTTCTCCCCCACTAGATTGTAAGCTCCATGCTGACAGGTATCACACCTGTGTGCGCACCAAAGAACCCCTGTTCTGGCACAGAGTGAGCACTCTATAATATTAAATGAAAGAAAGAATGAAGGAAGGAAGGAAGGAAGGAATGAGTTACACTGTTGAGTAGGTCATGTCTGGCTTTGAATCTTGGTTCCACTATTTCCTTAGTTGCGTGAACCTCGGCAAATCATTTAATGCCTCTGAGACTCAGTTCCCTAATACGTAGAAGAAGACCTTGATGTTTACTTCACAGGAACTCATGAGGACAATGAAGTGATGGTGACAGAGTGCCTAAACTAGCCACTGTGGGCGGTGCACAGTAGGTACTCAAGAAATGGCTGTAGTTATCATCCAACCGTCCTTCCCATTGGAAAACTAAGTACCCTACTCGATACCCTTTAAAGTTTCTTTTTTGGCTTAAATTGACCTGTGTATCTGATTGTTTGCAACCAAAAATCCTATACGGAATGGAGCTCTAGCAAAATAAGAACATCAAGTTCCAAGTTTATGCCTCAATTGCTTCTGTCTAACAGTTTTTGAGCACAAACGTTAACTCAATTCTATGGGCACGTGAACCCTCTGAGGTGTGTTCTATTATTATTCCTTATTTTATCCTGATAAAACCGAGACACAGCAAAGTTAAATAACTTGTCTAAGGTCACACAGCTAACAAGTGCCAGAGCCAAGCTGTCCTTGCTTTTAACACTTGCACTCTGCTATTTATCTATACTTGGGAGAATTAACCCCAAAGCAATCAAAAGGCAAATGAACAAATGCTTGCAACATGTCACGTAAATCACCCTATCCACCACCACCACCAAGATCCAAATGATGTAAAAGAAAAAAATGCACACATGCATAGAAAAAAGACAGGAAAGGAATATACCACAACAATTATCTCCGAGTGATGGAATTTCATATAGTTAAAACAATATTTTTTCTTCTTTTGTTTTTCACCAATTTCCCAAATTTTCAACACTATAAAATGTATTACTATTATAACCTAGAGAAACATAAACTTTTCTGAAAAGAAAAACAAGTGAATTTCTTATTAGTGAAAAAAAAGAAGAAGCAAAAGGGAGAGAAGAATCAAAAAGCACCACTATAATCAAAATCCAGTCAGGAAAAGAACAGAAGGGAGTGTGACATCGCTAGTCTATCTAAAGCTTTGCTGGATGAGGTCCATCCTCGTGGACCTGTGTGACAGCTGAAATTCTCATTTTCAGGCAAATCTCTCTTGGAATTTTCAGTAATAAATGACTGCGGACCACAATTAGCCCACTCAATATCAAGTAATACTAAGTAGTAGTTGAGTATGAATTTGGTGCCTGGGAAAAGCCCTGACTGGGATGGAGAAGACGTCTAGGCTGTAGCCTGAGCTCTGGCTGCCCCCTCCCCACGTGCCTTGGGAAATCTCTGGCCTCTTCATCTGCCAAATGGGAGCGGCTGTATCTACTCGATCACCTTCTGAGATCTGCTGTGAGTTGCAAGAATGACAGCAAACCCTCACCGTTGTAAGGGCTTTACATAGTTAACTCATGGAAGCTGCAGGACAGCCCTGTAAGTTAGATATTATTATCATCCTCACTGTACAGATGAGGAAAATGAGGCACAGAGCAGTTAATCATATGCCCGGGGTCATATGATTGATAAGTGTGGAGCCAGGAGTCAAGGCCGGGTAGTCCGCTGTCTAGTGAATTATAGTGGTCATATTCTCTATGCCAGGGGACGTCTCTCAGTTTTGAATGAGGCACAGCATAGGAAAGAGCTTGGAATGGCTCAAAACACTAAAAAAAGTGCAAGCTGTTAGTTTCGGGCATTTTAAAGGAAATGGCCTTTTGGTTTTAGAATGGTTAGTGATTAGGAAATAAGTATAAACCTGGGAAAGGCAGCACATAAATAAAACATTTCCACCTCTCATTGGGAAAAACAAAAGTTTCCACCAAGAACACAGGAGATTCCCCAAACAGGAAGAGAGACTCCTTACTCAATAAAGTGGTGATTTTGTGTTTATGTGTCCCGCTCCAGTAATCTGCCTTTCAGACAGAAGATATATCATATAATTAGGTTTATGAAAATGGCTTGGGTAAAGCAACCTTGAAACTCCCTCCCTCCTTCCCTCCCTCCCTCCACGCGTCTATCTATCCATCAACGCATCGATGGAGCAGAAATTTGGTGCAAGTCCTATACTCGACCCGTACTCCAAAGTTGAGTTAGTTGCCTTTGATGGGAATCGGATATTGTTTCCAAGACTCCTTGGTGGGAAAGACCTGAAAAGGTCACCTAGTTCACCCCTTTCCCCACTTGCCCTCTTCCACCTAAACTATCACCAACAGATGAGGTGAGGTTCTATTTGCAGGGACCTCCAGGGAAGAGGAGTATCTGGCCTCCCCCTGGGAAGCCCTCATCAGTCCTTAATCAAAATGTTTAGGGCCCGTGGGAGAGCTGCAGCAGAGGCCTGCTTATCAAGGTGGGATTTATTTACTTACTGTCCAAATCATTTCACATCAGACTGGCTTGTTGCTCTCTCCGCTCACCAGCCGGAGAGCGGAGGTGACAGATCACTCCATTGCTTACTTAACCAACCATAAACAGGACTTGAAAGAAGGGAGTTCGCTGCACATGGCTCATCTTTGGAGAATCTGACATGCCTCAAGTTGATGGCAAACTTCTGCTCATTATCTCAAAAGGCCTTTTCTACCTTTTTCTGTTCCAAAAAGAAGGCACTTACCTCAGAAAACTCACTCATTTTACTCCAAAGAGAGCAGTAG
This sequence comes from Equus quagga, assembly GCF_021613505.1. Taxonomy (NCBI): domain Eukaryota; kingdom Metazoa; phylum Chordata; class Mammalia; order Perissodactyla; family Equidae; genus Equus; species Equus quagga. Next base: position 126,871,720 of record NC_060271.1, on the reverse strand, counting down.
AATGATGTGGATCTAAGTCAGAAAGTTGAGTCCAGTCCAAACGGCCTGCGGGCCGTTGAAGATTTTCTTTCCCACCTACATGGACCTAAGAGTAGGAGGCAGCTTAGTGAATTTGGTGCCACTTTTTTTTAATTCAGTTTGTCAAAACCCGTTAAACTGGCTATTAAGCAGTGTCTTTGATTATCTACTATTTGGATAGGAATAGAATTAAGTTATAATGAAGTTATGACATTTTAATAATGGTTGTGATCTCTATGAAATATATACAGGAGTAACATGTTCCACATTTCTGGAATAATTTCAATTTAAAGTATTTTGCTCCTCCTTCCAGTGTCCTTCCCCCAACATCTCCTCTCGCCTCCAAATAAGGGAGAAAAGGGAATGTTGACCACTGACACCAAGGCAAGTGCTGTGGTAGATGTTGGACTTTTAGAAACTACATTATTAATTACATTATCATAATAATGCTGCGTAATTTGCGTTATCATTACAGGTGAGGAAACAGAGGCTAAGACAGGCTCTGTAGTTTGCGTAACTCTGCTGACATGGTAGGTCTGGCAGTTGGGTTTCAGGCCCAGGACTCATGATGCCAAAACCCAGCCTCCGCCTCCTGCCTCTGTCCTATCTGCCAGACCGTGGGGCCTCATCAGTGGTTGGAGAGGTAAAGCATGGAAGGCTGAAGCGACTGACATACAAAAAGCTAAAGGATTAAATTAAAAAGAAAACAAAAATGAGGATAAAATATGCTGAGAGAAATTACTTGGAGTATGACAAGAAAATCTAGATGAGAAAGTGAAAACAATACAGCAAAGCGGGAAATGGAAATGATAACCTAACGCTTGATTTAGCAGCTGTTCTCATTGGGACTCTTCTCATTGGAAGGGTCTAAAAGTGAGGTCACATACATACAAGAAGCAGTACTAAAGAGTGCACGCATGTGTCACCATGTTTCTAGAATCAACGAATACTATTTTAATATGGTAACATCCTCTTTTGGAGGGAAATAAGCCCTTTTGGTTAAGAACAAAGAGGCCAACACGGTATCCATGCTCACATCAGAGTCCATGGGTATGTGGTGTTAGAAGCCATAAGCTTGCCTGAGCCACTGGAGCCCAGTGGAGACTTCTGAGGTCTCCTCTCCTTCGGGCTCCATGGGATGCAGAGCAGAACAGGTGCTGACCAGGCCCTCAGCTCACTTGCTGTGTGGCATTATTTAGGATGCCATTGAACAACTTGTCGAGACCTTCTTAGGGCCCTGGAAACCATGCATGCCATTTCTTCTACACTCAAGTCTTTGTGGTGACAGAAAGGGTAGAAATTATTCCACGGTTTGAAGGACTAGCTCTTAAACCCCTGAAGCACATGTTCGGTGTGACCATAATTCCCTCGCTTCCTGGTCTATAAGATAAGGACAATAGTCCCTACTTCAGCTGGGGGGCTATGGGAATGAGGTGTGCAGGGCACAGTACAGTCTCATCAAATGTTAGCCCTCTCCCAGGTTTGAAAATGTCACATCAGTGTCTTATCAGAACTTGAAATTTTGAATGAAAAACATTTCTTACGTTTCTTTTTTCCTCTACTTCCAACCAGATACAAAGGGCGGAGCAAACAGTTTGACAGTTCCTCAACCAGTTAAACATAGAATTACCACGTGACCCACCAATTCCACTCAGGCCTACACCAAAAGAATGGAAAACAGGTGTTCAAGAGAAAACTTGTACAAGTTCATAGTAGCACTATTCACAATGGCCAAAAGGTAGAAACAACCCAAATATCCACTGATTAATGAAGGGATACACAAAATGTGGTATATCCATATAATGGAATATTATTGAACCATAAAACAGAACGAAGTACCGATGTGTGCCGCAAAATGGATGAACGTTGAAAACATCATGCTAGGTGACAGGGAAAGACACAAAAGTCACACACTGTGTGTTTCCGTTGTAGGAAATGTCCAGAATAGCCAAGTTTGTAGACACAGAAGGTAGATTAGTGATTGTCAGGGCCTGAGGGAGAGAGGAAAATGGGGAGTGACTGCTTAAGGGGTCTGAGGTTTCCTTTTGGGGTGATGAAAACGTTCCGGACCTAGATAATAGTGATGGCGGCACAACATTATGAATGTTCAGAACGCCACTGCATTGCACGCTTAAAAAAGGTAGATGCGATGTTATGTCTATTTTACTGCAATACTTTTGAAAAAGGCCCTATCAACGAGGGCTCTATAACACTCCAGTGCCGTGTTGGTGAATGCTATTTTTCAAACCTGACAGAGCCTTCTGGGAGGATGCATCGCTGTGGAAAGACGTGTGAAGATGTCTCTGCTCGCGGCTCCGCCTTGTCCGGCTGCGCCTGGTCCAGCTCCGGGCCGCGTGCATCCGCCTGCCCACCCTAGGGCTCCCCGCCGCCAGACAAAGACCCTTTCTTTTGCCGTGGTCGGAGGAGCTGAGGGGGCACCGTGGATGCATAAACACGGGCAGGAAGGCAGGCCGCCGGAAAGCCTCCCAAAGCCCCTTTCTGACAAGTGAAAAATGTTGGTGACTTGCAGTCACAGGCCAGGCTTTTAACAACCCTCGGCGTATTTATTTAACCCAGTAAATACGTTTATTAGCGAGGCCGCCTCCTTTGTAGGGCAGGTAATGGATTCCCCATCTGTTTCTGCTTTGCAGGCGGCCCGCGCCCACACCAGCCTCCTCCTCGGCCGGCCTGGGGGGGCCTCCGTGCTAATTACAGCCCCTCCCCAGACGAGGAAGTCCCGGCGGCCGCGACGAGCCCGCAGTCCCCGACCCCAGGGCAGGGCTCCGAGGGGGAAGAGAGGTCATAAAGCTTTCACATTATTAACTTTTTCCTTCTGAAAAGAAGCCTGCAAAATACCATCGCACCACATGAAAGGCCTTACGTGAGAGCTGCCACCGCCTAATGAGCGGCTCGGACCCTGGGCCACATGCGACCCCTTCCAGGGCCCCTTTGAGCCGAACCTTGATGGCGTGCCAGCCCTGGGGGCGTGGGCATGAGGTGGGGCGGGGCGGTGGTCGCTGAGGTTTGCACCTGACTTGGGGGGACGCAGGCCCGAACTGGCAGGGTGCCCCCCACGGCGGGCAGAGCTGAGCTTTCACCTCTGTGTGCAGGCCCTGGGGTCACCAGGAACAAACGTCAGTTCTTCCATCAAGGACCTTAGAATGCCATGTGGGAGGTGACAGGCCGTGGGATCAGAGCGGCCAGTGTCAGAACAGGTGTGGAAAGCACTGAAGGTGTGATGGACTATGTCTGGGCCAAGGCCCCTGCAGCACAACGTGGCGCTGGGACCTTCAGGGTGAACTGCGGTGTCACCAAAGACGCCTCCTATGGTCATTTCCCCAGATCACACCCCATAGGCCAGTGGAAGGATTTGTAACTGTTTTAATTTGTTTTGATGTTTTGACAATGGGTGAAATTTCCTCCCTGGGCATTCCTGCTAAATTCAGTGGTCGCACGGATGCATGGTGGTGCAGCGGGCAGTCATGGGGCTAGGAGCGATGACATCCAGACTTGGTACTGAGAGCTCCTCTGCAAGTCTCCTGCCTTTTGGTGGCCCCTCTGCTCTCACACTGCCGGGGCCACTGGCTGACTCTGAGCTCCCTCGTCCACACCGCAAGGCTGTGTGCTTAGGAGGGGTGGGACAGCCAGGAGTCAGGAACCAGGGTGAGAACTTCTCCTTCACAGCCCCTTGCACATCCTCCTGATGGTCTAAGGCCTCAGCCATCGCCGGGTGAGAAGAAAAGCGGAGTGAAGCCCTGGCTTTGGAGAATAGAGAAGAGCTCGTCTAGCCCTTAGAATTTGTCTTCTCGCACAGGGCCTTCCTCTGTCCTCTGATCTTTCAGACCATTCTTCAGGCAGCCTGCCAGGTCCAGTGAGACTTCACCAGCCCTACTCTGTGGAAATCTGTGCTGCCTCTCTGAGAGCTCCTGGGGACAGAGGGCAGCTTTTCTGTCTTCTTGCTCACTGTAGTACTGACTTCACGGCCCCACCAAAAATAGGCCCTGTTCTAGAACCGCTGGGTCCACTTGTGTAGGCTGGGCACTGGCCAATTTCTGGGGCAGTGCAGGGGATTCACATAGACTACAGCGTGTGTGAGATGGAGCCTGCCTAGAGTTGGCAGTGTGAAAGCCCCACTTATCAAGCAAAATCCTGTCGTGGGAGAGCTGGCAGTGCCCATCATAGACTCATTGTGTAGATGGGGAGACTGAGGCCCAAGGAGATTTGGCTTAATTGGTATTTAATCTGCCCTTGCAATTCATAAAGAACTTTTGCAGACCTTATCTCATTTGAGTGTCTTTGTAGGAGCAGGCAGGCGTTAGGAATTCCATTTTACGTCTGGGTTAAGTGAGGACCGCACAGGGGAAGGGACTTGTGCAGCTGCACACAGCCAGGCACAGCTGTGGCAGGACCAGGGCCTGGGTCTTCAGATATCTTGTCCAATGCCCTGGCCACAAGACTGTGGGCTGCCCATGAGGCTGATGGGCTCATTCTCTCCCCTTTGCAGGTGAAGGGTCTTTGGGCATCTCTGCATCGTCCGTATCTCTGGGAGGCAGCTGCGCTTGTGAACGCAAGAGGAAACTCTGGGTTCAGATTCCAGCTCTGCTAGCTGACTGCTCATTCATTCAATAAGTATTTATTGGGTGCCTGCTATGTGCCAGGCATGAATCTAGGCACTGGGAATGCCACGGGAAACAAAACACACAGAAATCCCTGGAGTAGGTGCTCAATAACCATAAGCTAGACCCTCCAGGCTTGCCCTCCATCTAACCATTCTCCTGTAGCTTTGTAGGCACAGCCATGCCGTGACCTCTCCCAGGGAGCAGAGGAGGAGGTCAAGTTCCCTCTCTGAGCAGCCTCAGCCCTTGGGAACAGGCAAGGGAGGCGTGGGAAAACTATCCATTCATTCCTGTGCTTACATTTCCTGGCCTGGGGTGGCTGAGCATTGTCATGCTTGAGCTGGTGATAATATATTCCACCACAAAGTGCTCGTAACCTCCACTCTTGTCTTGGTGAATGATTTTCCCCGATACACAGAGCATTTCCTGTACCAGGCACCGAGCGTTGTTTATTTATAGGGTCACTAAAGGAAAGGAGATGCCAGTTTCCTCCTGTGAAAAGGGGGTGGAGCAGGCTTTGGACCAGTGCTTAATCTATAGGGAGATTGTAATCATTCAATTAAAATGTCTGTGTGAATGACCTCGAACAGTGCTTGGCCCGTAGCAGGCAATAAGAGAAAAATGCTACCTATTTTTATGTTTGTTATTATTGGAGGCATCAAATTCCAAGCATGGAAGGAACGTGTCTTTGCCTGCAGAAGGTTCTAATACCTACCAAACTCTGCTCCATCATTCTTTTGGGGGGGGACTTTGCAGGTAAGGTGCAGGAGAGAAAGGCTTGGTGGTCTTAGTATGAACTTTCTACCTCCTCTGCAGGTAGTCACGGCAAAACTCCGGTGCTCATTAGTCTAAAACACCCCTGGCCTCCTCCAGGGAGCTTTTCTGACATTCAAAAGGGAGAGATCAGAACAGACACGTGGAGGCTTCGGGGCTGCAATTCTCTGAGGCAGCAAAAGTTTGCATGTTTTCCCATCGAAGGCTGCGTGTCGGGACAGTTGAGGGTTTGGAGATGAGAAGAATTTGTGAGTAGAAGGAAATAGGTAGATGCACAGAATGGCATCTTAGAAACATGCTCAAGAAGAAAACTGTTAGAGTCAAGTGCAAAGTCTGCTCCTGCTTAGACCAGATCTGAGTCACTTTAGAAGTAGGAGAAGGTGATGCTTCTGGAAACATTAAAGGGGCTTTTGTTTTGGCTCTCAAGAACACTCAGGGAATGATGCAACTTCCTGTCATGTCGTAACAACAGCTAACATTTGTTATTATCCTCATTTTATTATTTATTATTTGTTATTATGCTCATTTTACAGATAAGGTGACTGAGGCACAGACGGTTTCAGGCTGAGGACCATGGAGTTGAACTACCTGTGTTCAGATCCCAGCTCTGCCACTTATTAGCTCCAGACCACTTTGGGAAAGTTATTGATTCTCTGTGCCTCAGTTTCCCCATCTGTAAAATGGGCGTCATCAATAGTACAGGGAGGTTGCAGAATGCTTAGGACAGTGCCTGGCACAAAATCAGCACTAGGTCAATGTCAGCAATGGTGGTGATGATGATGGTGATGATGATAATGCTCACAGCCTCATCTCTGGAAAAAGGCTTTGAACCTGGCCAGGCTCATGTTCTTTCCACCACCTGCACATTGTCCTACACTAGAGCAAAAGGTACTAAAGAACATTAAGCAGAAATATCTCAAACTAAATTAAAAGCAAAGTATTAAAAGGCAATTTGCTTTACCACTAGCATTTGCGGGATGTGCCATCAGCCAGTCAGCAGAAAGGTTGGTGGGAGAGGTCCTTGATGAGGCCCTGAGGCTCTGTTTGCCTCGTTTGAAATTAAGAAAAAGAAAACGTAATATCTGAAGGGCCCCCTGGTAGCTTCTCAGCTCATGAAACTCTCTACTAAGGTTAACTTGTTTTGGTATTTTTCTCTTTAGGGGACAGTTTTCTGAACTCGCTTTCCCACCTCTCTACTATGCACATCCTGTTCCCTGTGCCTGAAATGCCTCTTTATCTCTGAGACCTGCCCATCCTTCAAGATCTGGCTCAAGCCCCACCTCCTCCAGGCAGCCTTCCCTGACCACCTGGTGCACAGGGATGGCCTGCTCCCCTGCATCTGGGTGCTCACTTGGCCAGGAGTGCACACAGTACATGCAATGTGAATCCTTTACATGCATACGGAAGTCCTTTTCTGGAAACCAGGTCATAAGCTCCCCAGGACTGCAGTGCTGCTCCATATCCCCTTGAACTTCGTCTTGCTTTTGACTACGGATGATTATTATTTAACTTTTATAAGTCCACATCCCCATATGCTCGTTGAGGCCTGGGACCTTGGAACTTAGCTTTTTACTTTTGTCAATCACCACATCTTGCCACAATGCCTAGCTCAACTAGACATGTTTTCAACCATTTATTCTTCCATTGACCAAAAAAATCTGCACTGAAGACCTACTGTGTGCAGAATCTAGGAGAACAGAGGTGTGGGAGCCAGATTCACTGGAGGGGGTGTGGAGAAAGAACCAGACCTGAACACAAATAATTTCAACATGCTAAGCGGTGGGATGGAGGTGGCTGTTTGGGAGCAGCAAATTCTGTCCGGGGTATGCGAGTTGCCTTGAAAGCCAGTGTGAATCTGTTGTCAGAAAAGTGGGGAAGGTTGCTCCAGGTAAACGGAACAGCCCATGCGAGTGCATTTTGGCCTAGAGGAGCCGAAAATGATCGAGGAGTGACAAGCAGGAAGATGTGGTTGGAGAAGGAACTGGCAGGAAAGAGACATGTGAGGAAGGCCTCAAAGGAGCTGGTCTAATAAATACTCTGGGTGCTGGGCCAGTTTTCAGGATTTGGGGGAGGGTACGTAATAAGGTGTGTGTTTTAAAACTCAGGTCAGAGGCTGCTTCCACTGTTAATCTGATTTGATAAGTGGGGAAGCCTCTGTTGATGACAAAGACCTAAATGTGAGTGAGTGTTGCGCTGATGAAATATTCTCTATGAAACGCCAACAGCATAGAATGCGGCCGACTCCAACGTGCCTGATTTGAAATGGCTCTTTCTGCCCTGTCTGGGAGCCAGCCTGCATCTCGGCACCTCTCCCTCCTCCTGGGAAGCTGTCTGTCCTGGTGTGAGCCGGCAAGCCCAATATTTTTGTGCTTGAAAACCCTGCTCTCATCCACCACAGGCGGCTCACAGCTTTCAGCAGAGGATTACTTAGAATAACAAGTTAATGACTGTCCTTGGATCAGGCGAGGTTTGCTGGAAGAAGCAGGCAGGCCCGGAGTTCATTTCATTCAAGTCTGATGGGGGTGGGTTGAGAAAACATGTTGCAAATTCCATTCTAGGGAAAAAAAAAGAAAAGAATTCTACACCCAGTCAAAGCAGCATCATTAGAAGTCACGTGTAGGAAAGGGGTGTCATTTAAAAATATAAAAGCCTCCATAAGCATCTTCTGAGCGCATACGCATCTTCTGAGCACAGCAGGGTACCTGCGTGGCAGATCCACCTGGGGAATGAGAGGTGGGCTGTTGGCTGTGTTGCTCTTGGGGTCAGCTGATCTGGCCCCCCAGGAAGCAGCTGGGGGCTCCAGTGTGATATGCAGTGGGGAGACAGGGATGGAGGCGGGTGGGGAGTGGGGGGTAGGGTGGGGCAGAGGGAGGGCAGAGGCGAGGCCGTGCTGGTTCTTCTCAGTCAACACCAGAGACCACCAACAGGCCCAAGTCTGGCTCACTCCGTATTCCTAGCCCCAGACCAGCCCATCTGATGCTCTTCTAAGGATTTTGAAGGTGTCTCTGCTCACTCATTCATTCACGCAATAAATAATTGGTGTCCTGAACCTACCAGGGCCCAGCAGGAGAGTCAAATGACACAAAAGCTCTTTGCCAAATGCAACCCTGAAACCTGCACAGTCTGTTAAAGGTGCTTGTTTACTGTGAAAAAAATATAAAAGCACAGCGAGTTGGGGGCTCTGTTCCTGACTTACAGCATGTCCCTGTCTTAGAAAAGCTCCAGAGCGTTGGGGGCACAGAGGCAGCTGGTGTTCCAGATGCTGGGAGTAAGGACCTAGACCCTGAAGACAGGCAGGTGTGGGAGGCGGAAGGAAGACAGGACAGAAACAACACCTTGCTCACCGTGAGCAGGCCCTGTTGTTTCTAGTTTTCAACCCAGGGGATTCCTGCTCCAGGTGGGAAGAGGGACAAGGTGTCAGATCCCTCCCCATCTGTGGAGACCACATTGCAAATGTCAGAACTATTTTTTAAGGTCAATTATTTTTAAATAGAACAAAATTAAGGCTCAGAGAGGTTAACCTGCCTAAGTTGGAGCTAGAACGTGGCAGAGGTGAGGCTCGAACCCATTGGTCTGACTCTCTCCTGTGCTTGTTTCCACTGCTCCATGAGGAAAGGGCTCGTGGCCTGAGCGGGGGGATGGGGGGGGACGGGTGGGGGGTTGGGAGGAGGCCTAGGGGCGCAGAGGGAGACAAAGCTGGGGGCATCCAGGTACAGCCAGAAGTCTGGCCTGGAGGCCTGTAGAGGAGTTTGCTGAGGATGCAGTAGGAAATGGGGATTTCCAGACCCCACTGGAAAGGAAGATCTTAACCAAAGTGTGGGCTCTGGCAGTCCCCTGAGTGCCCCGAGGTCCTCTGTCCTTCCTCCCTGGCCTGGCTGGAGACTCTGGCTCTGAAACCGGAAGTTCCTGAGGGATGAGAATCAGGAATAGACTGCTGAGGGTTGTATACAGAAAGAGAAAAACACAAGTAGAACTGGAAATGGTCTAAATGGATGACTCAGTGCTTTCCCTGGTCTCATTGGAGCTGGCTTGACCTGGCTGCCTGGTGGGAGACGTCAGCCTTCGGGGGCCTCAGCTCCTGAGAAGAGCCACTGAGATGATCTCTTCTGCTAGAGATCTAGTTCTGAGGTTCTCCCAGCCTGGGAGGCTAGAGGCATCCTCTTTACTGATGGGTAGTGTCTATAAAGGTAGCCCAGGGGCTGGCCCGGTGGCGCAGCATTTAAAGTTCACACGTTCTGCTTCAGCGGCCTGGGGTTCACGGGTTCAGATCCCAGGTGCGGACATGGCACGGCTTGACAAGCCATGCTGTGGTAGACATCCCACACATAAAGAAGAGGAAGATGGGCATGGATGTTAGCTCAGGGCCAGTCTTCCTCAGCAAAAAAGAGGAGGATTGGCAGTAGTTAGCTCAGGGTTAATCTTCCTCAAAAAAAAAAAAAAAAAGCGTGGCCCAGTGGGGCAGCAAGCACGCTGGCTTTGAAGCCAGAGATACCTGGGCTTGCATCCCAGCTCATCCCTTTACTGGCTATGTGACCTTGGGCAAGTTGCTCAATGGTGCTGGGCCTCAGCTGTCTCATTCATTACAAACAGAGGGGGCTGGAAGGTGGAGGTTATGGGTTATAAAATCTGTATCACAGGACTGGTCACTTACTCAACTATTTTATTGAGTTCCTACTCTGCATGGGCACAGTGCTAGATGCTAGAGATTTTGAAGGATTAATGAGATAACAGTAACACAGATTCTTAACCAATGGTGAGTACCTTTCATAGCACATAGTAAAGGCTCAATAAATACATTTTGTAGTAGCCAGCCCCCAAGGTGGCCTCTGGTGATTCTTGCTTCTTGCTATTTATGTTCCTGAGTAGTGCCCTCTCCACTGCATCAGGACTGACCCCTCATGATCGATAGGATGTGGCGGAAGTGATGGTCGTAAAACACGGCCCAGGTCATAAAAGGGTTGCAGGTCCTGCCTTGGTCTCTGGGATGGCTCGCTCTGTGGGAGGCTGGCCGCCATGCTCGGAGGATCCTCAGGCAGCCCCGTGGAGAGGCCCACGTGGAGACTGAAGGAGGCCTGTGACCAGCAGCTAGAGCCAAGAGGCCAGGCATGCAAGGGAGCCCTCTAGGAAGCGGGTGCCCCAGCTTCACACAAGCCTTCGGATGACGGCAGCTCCAGTGGACACCTGACCATAAGCTCATGAGAGGACCACCAGTGAAACCACTCTGAACTTCGAACCCACAGAAACTGTGAAAGAGAATAAAGGGCTCCGGCGGCAAGGTCTGAGGTGCTTTGTTATCTGGTAATGGATCCTCGTGCTCTGTGCAACCCTCCCCTGACCTGGCAGTTGCCCTCCTCTCTCCCTTTCCCCAAAGCTCCCCCTTGCCCCTTTGGCCATTTACCTGCCAATCTCAGTTCTGGGGCCACCCCTGCCCCTCCTCCAGCATTCCTTGTCTCTGTCGCCTTCCTGGGCTGCTGAGAACTATACTCAGGGCAGGTCCCACAAGCAGTGGATGGCCTCCTGTGGCCCCAGTGTCCAGGCCCCCTGGATGTGGAGCAGGGTTCACTATGGCTGCCTCTCTTGACCCACACCGGCGTCTCTGCTTGCTTCATACCCTCCATCCCCTCGTGCGGCTCTCTCACCAGTCGCTTCACAGGTAAAGTGGAGGCTACCAGCCAGGCCTGGCTAACCTCCTCTGCACCTTTTCACCTGTTTCCCTCCTGGCAGTCAGGAGCCATATCACCTGACTCCTTCCTCACCCCACCTTATAGTCCGTTGCTCCCCATGTGCTTCATCTCAGCTGATAAGTATTTTCACTTGCTGTTCTGGTTTTTTTTTTTTCCCTAAGGAACATTTGCCCTGAGCGAACATCTGGTACCAATCTTCCTCTTTTTGCTTGAGGAAGATTCACCCTGAGCTAACATCTGTGCCAATATTCCTGTATTTTGTATGTGGGTCACTGCTACCACATGGCCGCTGACGAGTGGTGTAGGTCTGTGCCCAGGAGCCCAACCCGGGCTGCTGGAGCAGAGTGCACCAAACGTAACCATTGGGCCATGGGGCTGGCCTCTGCTGTTACTGTTTCGAAAGATTTTGAGAAGTGGAAAATGAGGACTGGGGAGGATTTCACAGGGACCTTGTGTCAGAGAAGGTGATTCTGCTAACCATGAAGGGCCTTTTGTGCAGCATGGAGGAAGCTTGGAAGTGCTCCTATGGGCAATGGGGAGCCATCAAAGGCTTCAGAGCAGGAGAAGAGTGCAGAGAGATCAATAATGAGCCTATCAATGGCTTATTTCAGCTGTGACTATAACAAAGTGCAATGACACAGATCTTCAGACACCTGCCTCTGAACTTACACTAGGAGAGCTCCATCTCCGACCCCCCTGCAGAGGTCAGGCAGAACTTTGGCTTGGTCTTCTCTGAGCAACCACGCGCGTGCCCTGTGATGGCTGTCCAGGAGCCTGCAGCGTGTCTGATCTCGTCTAAGGCATCGGGAGAAACTGTCGGAACCAACACAGCTGGTCACAGACTTTGGTCCCTTGGGAGGCAGAATAAGGAAAACAGACCAGGGTCCAATTTTGACTCTGTCATTTACTAGGGGTGAGCTTGGGAAATCCCAGTGTCTCCTTGAGCCTCAGTTTCTGCATTTATAAAATGGTGTAACGATGCCTGCCCCGCAGAGAGTCCACTAGATACTGTATGTGTATTATATGTGTTCCGTTGGAATAGAGCAGGAGCCAGTAAGTGCTACTTAACATCAATCCCCATACCAAAGTGACAGCTGGAGGCAGGGAAAAAACCCATACACACAACATCTAAAGAAAAATTCCTTTAGAAAAAAAAAGGAGAGAAGAGACAGGAGCATTGGAGAGGAAGAAAGGAATTAGTGCTGTCAACAACAGGTCAGTTTGTCTTAAAACCTTTCAAATTGTGGAAAGAACTGAAAAATGTGTTTCCTGGGGCAGGAGGCGGTGGGCTGGGGGTGCGCACCCTGTGCTCGCCTGCGCAGGCAGCAGTGGGACCGCGCTATGCAGTGGAGCATTCCAGAGGGAGGGGCACCCGGTGTTTGGGAAGCCTTGACAAGGAGGTGAGCCAGTGGCCACAGGCTGCTCTGAGAGCGGGCCGGGCAGCCGGGGAGCAAGGGGACAGGAAGAGGCAGGAGGACCGGGCTGCAGCGTGGACGAACCTCGAACACATTCTGCTGAGTGAAAGAAGCCAGATGCGCAAGACCACAGATTGCATGATTCCATTTATAGGGAATGTCCAGAATAGGCAAATCCATAGAGACAGAAAGTAGATCAATGGTTGCCTCGGCTGGCGGTTTGGGGAGAAGTGGGGAGTGACTGCTAATGGGTGTGGGGGTTCTTTTTGGGGTGATGAAAATGTTCAAAAATTGGTTGCAGTAATAGTCGCACAACTCTGTGAATGTACTAAAAACCACTGAATCGTGTACTTTAAGTGGGTGAATTGTATGGTGTGCGCCTCATATCTCAATAAAGCTGCTATTAAAAAGCAAGCCCAGAAAAAAGAAAAGGAGGAAAGAGACAAGGCAAAGGCATGCACAGCTTCATGTATGTGCCTCCGAGACACAGCAGGTTCAGGGAAAAAGGCTCCAGGATATTCTCCCGCCCAAACTGCTCCTTTTCCAGAACAGGAGGCTGAGACCCAGACAGGCTGAGGGTCTTGCTTGCAACTCTGTTGCTACTCGTGGCGGAGGAAAAAGCAAAGCATCTCTGGGCCCTCCCGGGGCCGGGCCCTCTGGCGCTGGCACTCTGCAGAGTCACCAGTGTGACGAGACCGTTCTGTCTGCACCACCCCCCTGCACGGCGTTAGCCGTACTTATACGTGAGTCACTTGCGTGGGGCCCCAGGTCTGTTAACTGGAGAAACGCCCTTCAAACTCAGGCTGACCCCATCGGTTTAAATCAGCGTGTCTCCTAAGAGAGTTTTGGCTGGAGTACAGTAAAAAATCCTAAAACCCAGACCTGGGCTTCTTCCTCCTAAACTCTCCAGAGTACATAGGTGTGAGGGCTGAGGTCAACTGGTGATGAAGCAGGAAGGAAAGCCCCTTGGCTAAGGTGAAGAAGCCTGGTCACGTAATTTGGGGCATGACAACTACATGGGCCTTCAGAGACACCTGCGCTGAATCTATTTTTAGCTATGTGGTGTGTGAAGCCCAGAGAGGGCAGAAGGTTTCCCCAGGGTCACATGGTAAGCCAGCAGCAGTGGAGCTGAGAAAAGAACCAGCCTTTGGACTCTCTGTCCAGTGCTCTTTCCATGGCTCCGTGTGGCCCCTTCAGCAGAACAGGAGGAGGGAAGGAAGGCAGGGGCTCTAGATGTGCTGGGAAGGCAGAAAGTCTTCGCACACCTGATCCAGGGAACCAGAGGCAGGGACCCCACATTCCTGAGAAGCACAGCCCATAAGAGACCAGAGGAAGAGCTCTGCATAGAAAACGGGTGGAGGGAGATGGGAGGCCAAGAGTGCTCCGAATGAGCTGGTTCCTAAGGGATGTCCCTCTAGGGGAGGGAGGTTGCCCATCAAAACCTGAGCAGCACAGGGCCTTAGACCTGCTCGGCTGGTGCCTGCCAGTGCTTCTGGATGTTTCTGCCCAACGTTCCCACCTTAGAGAAGGTGGAGGAGGGTCTCCCACGACAATGGATGGCTTGGGGTTAGGTTGGCTCTGACCTGTTCCAGTGTTCGTTTGTCTCTGACTCACTGTGAAGTCTTAGGCAAGTTCTTTCTCTTTGCTGGGCCTCAGTTTCACTGTGTGTAAAATGGGAATAAGGCTCATACCCATTTTTCTGAGCAGTGAGGATTAGATGAGACTATGTCTGTAAAATCTGTGCAATATTCTCTCGTGACTTTATGACATGGATTTTGCTCACGTGGGTTGCTCCCCAGCTACAGAAACACATTTCCCGCTGTGAAGGGGTTATGCCACCTGGGGCACAGGCCCCTATGTTTGAAACCAGGGTCCTCACAGGGAGGAGAGAGCATCTCCCCAGACAGAGAATGCAAGCACAGCCTCCTGGGAGAAGGGTCCTCTTCTGAGAGCATGGCCCCATCAGGCCGCTAGACAGGTCAGGAACAGGCGCAGCCAGGAGGAGGGAAAGTGACTAACCTTATGTATCATTTAGTCCTCATTTAGCCATTATTATTCCCATTCTAAATGCTAAATCAGTCTATATTCCAAAAATTAGAATGCTGAGGCTCAGAGAGGTTAAATAATATGCTCAAGGTCATTTGGCCAGTGGGGAGGGGCCGGGATGGAAACCCAGATCTGTCCAGGTGCAAATCTTTCCAAAGTTGCCAGTGCAGGGGGTGCAGGAGGCGCTGTTTGCCCACAGTCTGATTGTGTTCAGAGCTGGCTCCGAGCCAGGCCTCTGAGTTCACTGAAATGTTCCGAGACTTGTTGGGGGAAATGGAGCTTTGAACTTGCCTAATATAACACGGGCTGGTTCTCAGGATCATAAACATGTTTCTGAACCTAATTAAAGAGTCTCGTGAAAAGAGGGAGAGCAGAGCTGAGACATGACGGTCCGTCTAAAATCTCCCCGTGGTCCAGAACGGGAGCTTTGCTTTTCCCAGACTCGGGGAGAACCAGCGCTCTCCGGGGGCAGAGAGTTAAGAGGCTTTACAAAGAAGAAAAGGCTCTTTTACAGTCCTGGCTGGGGACCTGGGCTGTACGGGCAGGGAATGTAGGAGGCATAATTGGGGCTTGTAAAACATTTCCAGACAAAATCACTTAATGTGTTTTGGAGAGTAAAAGGCAACAGTCCACATAATCCATAAATTTGGGCAGTTTTCTCCAGTCAGTAGAGCTGGACTGGGGGGGATCTGAAGGGCCGCCAGACCAGTGATCAGTGTGCCGTGATGGCTGCAGGTGAACTTCGCTCTGGACGCAGGACCCCTGAGCAGCCTGACACTTGGGTTTGAATTCCTGCTCCAGTGCTCACTCACCATATGACCTTAGGCAGGTTATTTATCTCACAGACCTCAGTTTGCTCATGTGGAAAATGGGGATAAAAGAGCACCCACCTTACAGGTTTGCTGGGAGGGTTACATGTGTTATATGCACAGTGTTAGAACAGCACCCGGCACGTGGGAAGTGCTGGTGGAACAGTTTGCTGTCGTTATTCTGTTGCGTTGGCAATGGGCTACTGTGTGGTTAGGGCGGCACAGTGCTGTGGTTCCCAGAGAACAGTCCACGCCTGGAAGAGTTTCTACAGCTGGAGCCATGTCAGGTCTCTCCTGAGCTCTATCGCCCGCCCATTTCTTCCCTCACCTCCTTTCAGCCCGTACTGGTTGCTCCCAACAATATACTGATATATTTCACGGACCCATCCCTTTCCTGGTCAAAAAAGCTCTGATAATACCCCATTCTTCTCAGCGTAACTCTCAAACTTCAGGGCCCTTTAGACCCAGTTAAACTTTCCACTTATGTCTAGCCATGTCCCCCTGTGGTTGTCACAGTGTGCCAAATGTTTCCAGCTTCCCCTCCTTCTGGGCATATGGTAAATATTACACCTGCTGGCTCCCTTGTTGTTGGTTAGGGGCAAACACCTTGTGTTGCCCAAGAATTGAGCAGAGGTCACATGTGGGCCAGAGTTCTTTCTCACTCTGCCACGACAGCTAGAGCAACAGTCTAAACCAGGTGTCAACAAACTTTTTCTGTAAATATATTCAGCTTTGGGGGCTACATGTTCTCTGTTGTAGCTTCTCAACTCTGCCATTGTCATGTGAAAACAATCATAGACATGCATGAACCAATGAACATCACTGGGTTCCAATAAAACTTTATTTACAAAAACAAGCAGCAGATTGGATTTGGCCCATGGGCCATAGTTTGCCGTAGTTTGCAGACCCCTCTTCTAGAACATTCTGTCCAGCAGAACTTTCTGCAATGATGGAAACGTTCTATAATATCTATGCTGTCCAATATGGTAGCCACTAGCCACACGTGTCTATTGAAAACTTAAATAGCCTATGTGGCTAATGCCTCCTATATTGAACAGGCATTTCTAGGCAGTGGCTGTTCTGTCAGTGAAGGTCCTAGAGTGAAGATGACATGGAGGGCCACAGCAGACGTGTAGCTTGTCCAATTCCTGATATGATAAGCAATTGAGAGGTGGGGGATGTTGGTCACTGCAGCATAACATAACCGTTTCTGGCTTACATACCCCTCACCCTTGCCCCATGCATAGCACACGTATTCCACTTGCTCTCACCAGGCATTCCATGTGTGTCCAGGCCTGCAGGCCTTTGCTGGTACTATTTGCTCTGCCTGTTGCTCTGCTGTCCCTGACTTCACTGGTATATGCTGCCTCATTGTTTAAAGCTCGGTTCGAATGTTACCTGCTCTAGGTAGTTTTCCAGTAACCTTCCATACAATGAGAATTACCTGCAGTTTCCTTAGGACTCTAACGAATGTGTAACATGGTTATGTAACAATTTATTTTCTTGTGTTATCTATTAGATCATGAGCTCTTGGAGGAGCTCCTATCAGATCATGTGTCAATATATTCAGTGGGACCTCCATAAATGTTTGTTGAATTTAATTGAATATACATCAAGCCCAGATCATGGTGGCCTCGCAGGGTCCTTAGTGGCCTCCTCCTCCTGGGTCCAACTTTGGACCATTTTCCCCCATCTTCGTCTCATTCTCTTGGCCAATGACACTGAATATGCACCTCTGGCTCTGTAATTCAGCAGTGGTGATGGTGGAAGATGAGAGGAAAGGGAGACACAGAGACCTCTGTTAGTCTGATCAGGTAATGTCAAAAATATCAATTTGATTATTTCCTAAAAATTGGCTTTACAGTAAAGAGTGAATGTGACTACAAGGCACAGTTGTAGCCTGCCAGTGGCTTCCAGGGCTGGCCATGGGATCTCAGAGGCAGTGCACTGCCAAACTGGAACATGGCTGGGAGGCTGTGTCGTTCCAGACTTCCTCTTGAAATTTCCTGTCAGTGGAGGTGTGACTTGTCAAAATACTATTTTATTCCTCCAATCATTTTCATTCTATCTGACAAGAGATGTTAGCATTTTGATTTTCTGTACAAATATGGAGACATCACTATCAGCCTCCCTTACGTGTACGTATCACTTTGTGATTCACGAACCACTTTCCAACCGTGTAACCTTGAGCCTCCCACTAGCCTGGAGAAGAAGGCAAGGCAGTATTTACCAAGCACATTTTACTCAAGAAGAAAATACAGCCCAGAGCAGGGAGGTCATTTACCCCCAATCTCAATCGGCTGAGGCTGAGTAGGAGCTTGAACTTGCACTCCAAGCTCTTAGGCCAGTGCTCTTGGCCCTTAGACACCTCCTAGTCAGATGGCCACTATGACTGTGTGACCCACTCATCAGCACAGCCTTTATCCCAGTGCTGGGAGCTTGAAGCAGACCTGTAGGGTCCTTGCCTAATCCTGATTCACAGAAATTCCACATCCCATCCCTCTGGGAAACTGTTAGAGAAATTTAGGGCAGGTGGGAGTTTTCCTTATTACTTTTTGGAAAATGAGGCTTGATTCCTTAGCAGTCTGACACCTAGAAGTATTTGAATTATTTAAAGTGAATTTGAGAATATTTGGACAAGTGTTGCAAGGGGAATAATAGACCTAACCCTCCTCCGGTGCCAGGAAGACATGTTTTATAAAATTCTGCCTATCAGAAGAGTCAGTCTTACTCTCCCTCAAGTTTTAGCCTACCTAAAGGAAGACAACCAAGGTTGCTGCTGATTCTTGCAAGTTAAATCATACTTCTGTAACAGGGACTCAGCCAGCCCTGATGGTCTAGTGGTTAAGATCTGGGGCTCTCAACGCTGCAGCCCCAGTGTTTGTTTCCTGGTCAGGGAACCACACCACCCATCTGTCCTCATCATCCTGTGGCGGCTGTATGTGGCTGTGATCCTGAAAGCTATGTCACTGGTATTTCAAATACCAGCAGGGTCACCCACGGTGGACAGGTTTCAGCAGAGCTTCCAGACTAAGAGAGTTTAGGGAGGAGGACCTGGCCACCCGCTTCAGGAAAAATTGGGCATGAAAACCTTGTGAATAGCACCAGAGCATTGTCTGATAGAGTGCTGGAAAGTGAGAGGATGGTGCAAAAAGACCGGGCAGGGTTCTGCTCTGCTGTACATACAGAGGGATGCTGGGAGTCACAATCGACCTGACAGCACTAACGACAACAAGGCCGACTCACCGGGTGGTGATGGGAGACCCCAGTGGCTACCTCCCTCCCCAGCTTGCTGTCTTTCCCATCACTCTTTCCTCTCACCTTTGTTCCCTTAGCTCTCCACCAACACCCCCCACCCTGACCCCCAGCCAAGAGCAATGGATAACAAATGCACAACTGCACCATCACACCAGGATGGGCTATAAGATTTCATTTTGGGGACTGAAGAATCCAAGGTGGAAATAGCAATATAATGAATGTCTTTCAGTGTTAGCATGCAGATTATGAAATCCCTTTGTTCGCTTGTGAGTAATTGGCTTCCTGAAATGTCTGTTGTGACCACACTGTCCAAACAGGTCTGTTAAAGATGGAAGAAACCCTACATCAACAGTAAATAAGTGAAAATGTTCAATATGGGGAGAGTGAGGGAGAAAATATACTTGTACATTATAAATTGTTATATATAAATTGGGGATTAGTGGGGTTGTATTTACTTCATATGCTGTATAAAGATATATGTTTCAAAAGAAATAAATGATTGTATTCATAAAGATATTTGTGAAAGTATTTCCACAAGAGCAAAAAGCTGGAAATGATTGAGGTGGGCTATAATAGGAGAATTAATTAATAAATTATTGTATACTGTAGCCATGAAAAATAATAATTATGAGGATTTTTCAGACCATAGGCCTCAGATAAAAAACTCTTAATGACAGAGGTATCTGCAAAGAATAGAATTCAAGTTGGAATATATGCTGTGATTGAATTTATGCAAAATGTTGTCTCTGTGTGAACCAGGACCAGAAGTGAAAATGTGAAAAAAAAATAGCATGTTAGGATGGGGGGGGTGGCTATGTATATATCTTACTTTTATTTTTTTATACTCTGATTTCCTGAGATTACTTGTCAGTGAACCCAAATGCAAGAAACCACTTTTGTTATCTACACTATGATCTTTGAATTAAATCATTTGAACATAAAATATGTCAGATCTGATGTCTTAGGGTTTGTTAAGTAGTCTTAGCAAAAAGAGAAAGGAATGAAGATTTTTATGCACAATGAAAAGTACAGAGAATAACAAATATTTGTCTACTACCTAACTCTATCAAATCTGAATGTTTTGCTATGCTTGCTTCATGTTTTAAAAAGAGGTGGAACATTATAGACACAGCTGAAGTCCCCTGGGTACCAGTAAGAGGAGCTCTTTATTTGTTTGTTTAATATCTTTATTTTTGCGACATCTTTTTATATTAGTAATATTCAAAAGGATGGAGGAAGCAAGCTTTAAGTAGGTTTTGGTCTCTCCCTTCGGATTCTGGCTCAGTATGTCCATGGCTCAGTATGTCTAGGGCTCAGAATGTATATACTGTATCTCTCAGTGTGGATGTCGCACAAGGGCCTTATGCTGTCTGATCCTTGGTGATCTTATCTATAAAGTCAGGGAGAAGCGGTTTATGAACCTCAGAGAATAAGGACCAAATGAATGGTGTCTAGAGATTATTATAAGAAGAATTTTAAAGGAGGAGTAGGAGATAAGTAAGATGGGGGAAAACCTTTCCAGGCATAAGGAACAGCTTTAAAATACTAAAGCCCAGAGGCACAGCCTGGAGGGAACTGGCAATAGTTCCCCACTGGGGTGTGAACTTGGAGTACAGGGGTTGGGGAAGAGGCCACCACTGAGACCCCGACCCTCCGTTCGCCTGCGGTGGCTCCTCAAAGTCCTGCCCGCTTTGTCTGTCTCTAACATCAGCAGCTTTCCCCAAGTCCTGGGGCCCTCACTGCTGCCCTCTCTGGCCTCTCCAAAGAGCCTCCTATGGTTGTCTCTGTCTCTGCCTGCTTCCTCCACCAGACAGACGGCTCCAGAGGGTGGGAAATGAGTCTGATGTACGTGTGTCCCTGCACCTAGCATGGGGGAGCCCCATCAATGGCTATTCAAGAATAGATGGGTGAGGTGGGAGAAGGGTAAATGCTACTGCAGGCACTGCTCCTCAAACCTCTCCCAGAAGTCAGCATGCCCTCTGATCCAGTAGGAACGAGGGTGATTCTAAGAACTTTCTCCAAAGATAATGCCCTGGAACATGCTCAGAGGAGGAAAGAAGGAAGGGAAGAAGGAGATTCTGGGAGAGAACCCCCAGCTGCTTCCTCAGGTCACGGCATTTCCCTCCCCACAACCCCTTACTCTACACCCCTCCCTGCCATGTTGCATCTTTGCTGAGGCTGAGGCCTCAGAGGCCAGTGCTGACCCTATATGCTTTTTCTCTCTAGCAAAAGTTCAGGCTGTCTCCCAGCCGTCAAGCAGAGCTTGTCCACTGGGCAAGGTTCTGTGGGGAAAGAGACAGAACTCTGAGGCCATGCTGTGGACTCAGATCATCGTGTCGATAGGAACTAGACAGAATAGGGAACCCTGTGGTTGACGTCTGGTCCCATTACCTAAAGCTGCATAACCAACTATCCCAAAATGTAATGACCTAAAACAACACAATCATTGATTTTGCTCATGAACTGATAATTTGGGTAGCACTCAGTGGGGAACAGTTCATCTCTCTGCCATGGGGCATCAATGAGTGCAGCTTGACTGGGGCAAACCCTCAAGATCCTTAGAGGACCTTCCATCTGTCTGAGAGGTTCTAAGAGGCACCACCTTACATCTTCCTGAGGTCTTAACCAAAGATCTTATAGTCTCAGCCTGGATTTATGTTGCCCTGAGTCTCTTAATTTGAGAATTGTTTCCATCTAGAGAGACTTGAGAATGAAAAAGAGTTTGCCTTTTGAACCCAGAAAGTCCTGGCTCTTTCAGCTCACCTCTCTCCTTTCACATTTTATCATCACTAATGGGAGGAAGCCAGGTGGCACTTTTAATATTCTGCCTGGAAACCTTCTTAACTAGATCATCAAGATCATTAAGGACCTTCCTATTTTCCCCGTTACTGCAGGCTGCAGTGTTGCCAAAATTTCTGCCATTCTATAACAAGGATGCCCCTTTCTTCAAGATTCCTAGGACATTTTCATGACTTTCCTAAAAGCCCTCCTTGACAGGCTTCTCAAGATCCTTTAGGCTTTCGCTAACATTCTCCTTGAGGCCCTTTAGCCTTGTATGTGCTGCCTGGTCCGAAAGCCAAGGTCATACATTTTAGCATTTTGTGATGGTAACATCCCACTTCCAGGTATACACATCTGTTCTGGTTATCTATTGCTGTCTAATAATCCACCCAAAACTCAGTGGCTTAGAACAATAATCATTAATTTCACTAACATGTCTATATTTTGGACAGGTCTCAGCAGGGACAGTTCATCTCTGCATTGTGTGGCATCAACTGGGGTGATCAATTGGACATTTGCAAGTTGGTGTTGGTGGCTGCTTCCTCCCTATCGGGGCCTCTCCTCAGGGCAGATTGGGCTTCCTCACAGCATGGTGGCTGGGTTTCAAGAACAAGCATCTGGAGAGACTGTAATTGGAAGCTACCAGTTTCTATTGGTCAAGCAGTCACAGAGCGAGACTCAAGAGCAGGGACATGGGTCTTTGAAAATGAAGGATTTTAATCCTGTGATTAGGTTACGTTATGACACGTGTTATTTGTTATATGGCACAGTTGACTTTCAGAAAGGGAGATTATCTGAGCAGGACTGACCTAATCACATGAGTTCTTTAAATTTGGGTCTGGAGGTCAGAGAGGGCAAGTCAGAGATTTGAAGTGTGAGGGGGATTTGACATGAAGAAGATTCCCCATTGCTGGCTTTGAAGATGGAGGAGACGCTGTGGCAGGAAATACAAGTGGCCTGTAGGGGCTGAGAGTAGCTTCTGGCTGATAACCAGCAAGGAAACAGGGACCTCAGTCCTACAACCATAAGAACCTGAATTCTGCCAACAACCAGTTTAGAAGAGGACCCCAAGCTCTGGAGAAGAATGCAGCCAGCCGACACTTTGATTTCAACCTCGTGAGACCCTGAGAGGAGAACCCAGTCTCACTGTGTCTGGGCTCCTGACTTACAAAACTGTAAGATAATAAATGGTTGTCCTTTGTTTTTTGGCGAGGAAGATTGTCCCTGAGCTAACATCTGTGCCAGTCTTTGTCTATTTTGTATGTGAGCTGCCACAGCACGGCTTGATGAGCTGTATGTAGGTCCGCGCCTGGGATCCAAATCTATGAATCCCAGGCTGCCTGAAGTGGAGCATGCAAACTTGACCACTACACCACGGGGCCGGCCCGTGGGTGTCATTTTATGCTGCTAAGTTTGTAGTAATTCATTACATAGCAATAGATAACTATGTTAGTTTCCTAGGGTTTCCTTAAAAAATTTTCTACAAACTTGGTGACTTTAAGCCACAGAAATCTATGCTCTCACAGTTCTAGAGACGAGCAGTCTAAAGTCCGGGGCTCGGCGAGGTTGCTCCCCTGAAGGCTAGGGAAGAATCCTCCCTTTTCTCCTCCAGCCTTGGGTGGCTCCGAGTGTTCCTTGGCTTGTGACTGCATAACTTTAGCCTCTGCCTCGTGTTCTCAGGGCCTTCTCCTCCTCTTGTGTCTGTGTCTTCTCCTCTGCTGTCTTGTGTAAGGACATTTGTCATTGCATTTAGGGTCCACCCAGATAATCCAGGGTGATGTCCTCATATCAAGATCCTTCATTTAATTACCTCTGCAAAGACCCTTTCTCGAAATAAGTTCACATTCACAGGGTCTAGGCAGTGGGACACGGGCACAACCTTTGTGGAGCTGCCACTCGATCCCTTGCACTCACTAACACAGAAGTAGGTCCCCTCAGCACTCTTTCGGAGGGGAAACTGCAGATTGAAGAGCTAAGTTTCGATCTTCCAAATCAAGTCCAATAGATGCCCACTCTAACACAGATGCCTGTTTCTCCCGTGGCATTTAGCACAACCTTGGACAGACGATAGTGCTGAATAAATACGTGTGGATTCATTGAAATCCCAAACTAGTCCTGAGTGAAGTTGTACTGTGTTCAGAAAAGGATCCAATATTGAGGGGAAAATTATCTCTTTCTGCAAGGTCTTTGAATCTGTCTAAAGAGGCCTCAGTTGGTGATTATTTCCATTCTTGATTAAAATGATCAAGAGTCCTCATGAAATGAGAGACTTGGAAGCTTTCCAAAGAGACACCTTCCCCCAGGGATGAACGACAAGGGATGGAAGGAGGAACCGTCCCCTGCCCAGTGCAGGCTGGAAGCAAGCTGACCTGAGAGGGATCCCCAACTCTGTCCCCTCCCATCTAAGTGACCCTGATAAGTCACTTAACTTTCTCAGTCTCCCTTTCCTGAACTCTGAATACAATACACCTGTCTCACCAGGGGTTTTTAAAGACCATCTGAGACAATAGTAGTAATAACGCTCATTGAGGCGGTGACTACTAGGTGGCTCGTGTATATTAAGTCATTTAAACCTCACAGCCACCTTATGAGGTAGATGCCTATTCCCATTTTATGGATGAAGAAACTGAGGCACATAGTGGTAAAATCAAAGATCAACAGCTCCCACGTGACATAGCATAGCCAGGATTTGAACTCACGATGTACGGTTCCAGAAGCCACCTTCTTAATCGTTGCACTGTCCTAACTATATCAGTTAGGAGTTCTTTAGAAAAGCAGAACCACAGTAAGTGATACAGAGTAAGGACTGAAAAAAAATAGCAATTAGACTTGATGTAACTCTGGGAGCTGGTCAAGTGGTCTCTGTAAAGCTTTGTAGGGCATTGACCTCAGCAGGGCCAGGAGGGATGAACACAAAGTAGGAGAGAGCAAGGCAAAACTGGAACCATCAAGGAAAGCAGGACCCAGGTCTGACCCTCACAGCTCCATCCTCAGTGATGCAGGTGACCTGCAGAGTAAGTTGGTGTCCTTCACCACACAGCTGCGTGTGCACCTGGCCCAGGATTTGGAGAGGCTGAAGGAGCCACGTGGGAGCAGCAATAGCATCTGCCCCACTGCCTTCGGAGCACAACGGAATGGCTGGCATTTCACGTCTACCTTCCAGATCTCTGGTAAATGTCTCCTGTAGCCAACCCTAAATCTACAGCATATAGGGGAGGGAATTCTGGGAAATGTAGTTCCAGCTCAGCTAGATGGTCTCAGGACAAAGCTTTTATATACTCAAATATGAAAGTGCCAGAAGAGTGCCTGGACTAGTTAGTTCTCTCTTTAGGGCTTGATAAGTATTCCTTCTCTTCTTTCCTGCCTTCTTGATTGAGGAATAATGGGTGAGTCTGTGGATCTGGAAGTGAGGTTGTGAACAAGGGTTCTAAAGATCAGGGCAGACAGGAGTCAATGATGGCGGTGGGGGGGTCTAGCCTCCTCATAATCTCTCCATTCTTCCCCAACTCCTCAAATAAATCTGCTATAAATATGTAGATGGTGCTTCAAGGCAAGTCTTTTAGTCACACCCTCCCCACAACAAATTGCCATCTCTTACCCCTTCTAGGCAGAAATTGATAATGCCCCCATTGGGTGAGGGCTCTGGTAGGGCAGGGGGCTGAGGACTCCACTTCAAGGGGCCGGTTGAGACAGGGTATCCTCCCTGAAGCAACGAGAAAACTGGGAGAAGAAGAGAGCCAAGCTGAACTTCCTAGAGGAAAGCCCAGGTCCTTAACACAGGCCATGGGCAGGGTGGGACGGAGTTGAGATGTTGGGATTCAAGGTCAGAAGCTCAGAGTAGGTGGTAGCGAGTGAATTGTTTCTTTAAAAATGCAGAAATCCTTTAAAGGCTGTATTCACTATAGCTTTTCCTCTTCAAGCTTTTCAATCTCAAATCAAAGCAAAATTTTAACAATAAACTCTGACTTTCTAGAAATTAATTGCAGTCGCCTTTTTGTGACTTTAATTGAGACACTCTTCAAGTATTGGAGTATTTTTTTTAATGAGCACATTTTACTTCTCTTGCATGAAAATTCTCATTCTTCTTTTGAGGAGAAAAACGGGTCCTCAACAGGTACTTTTGGCCAAAATCACAATGAACCCAGATGCGACTCACGGAGCTCCCTGCTGCAGCTGCTCGTGCTGAGACCCAGCCTGGGGCGCCGGCAGGGAGCACCAGGAACCGAGGCCCAGAGAGCCCAGCATTGTATGGCTCTGGCTCTGTGCCTCTTATATATTTTTTCCCATTTACTGTTCTATTCACTGGAGCAATTCTGCATTCGGAAATGGAAATCTTGGACTATTTCTTGTGTTTGAAAAAATTTCATCCGGGGGCTCGAGGACCCCGAGTGTGAGTGTTCTGCGCTGGGTATTCAGGGGACATTCTTTCATTCCACACATGCTTATCTGACATAACTCAGCCCCTGGCCCTCTTGGGTGCTGAGAGCACAGCTGGGAATGAGGCTTCCCAGCTCTCGGCCTTCCTGGAGCGCACACTCCAACTGAACAGAAAGAGTGCCCAGGCTGGATCACAGCTCCAGTTGATGAGGATCAAGGCCGCCCCAGGGAGAGAAGCTCAAGGCGACTTGGTCCTACATACCGATGTATATCATCCTCTGGAAGCATAGGACGTCCTGACTTAATCCAATCTGATTCTTATCTAAAGTTAGAGGACCACCCGATAACCAGGCCCCACCTGCACTGATACCATTTTAATGACTTTTTTTTTTACATTATCTTTCCTTTGTCTTGTAAAGAGATAACTCACATACCTATGCCTTAAATTTAGCCCTACCCTCAACCCATGCCTGCAGCTCTTACTGCCCATGGGTCCTGTCCCCACGCCTGTAGCTCTTACTGCCCATGGATTCTGTCCCTATGCTACTCCATGCTATTCTCTGAATAAAAGAGCACTACTGCCAGACCTTGAGAGTCCAAGAAATCTTTCTTTCGACTCCTTGACTCACCGAGCCCGCATCACTGTCACTGAGTCACTCGCCACACCGATTCTCGATGTCCCTCACAGCAGACACCCCAGAGGAAAGAGCTCACACAGGGATGGGCATAAACACTGATGGAGTGCCTCCTGTGAGCCAGGCATCGCTCATTTTACCCTCATAGCAATACGAGGTAGGAGCTGGCTTTGCCATTTTGAAGAAAATCAAACTGAGGCTTAGAGCAATGGATCCAAGGAGAGGCTTGGATCACAGAGCTGGAAGCTGGTGTGAGTCCTCAAACTGGGGCAGGCACTCCTGAAACCCTGCTGGCTCCCACGCCCTCCAGTCTCCCTCCCGGCCCCGGTGGAGGAAGGCACAGGTGGACATGTTCAAATATGTTAGCCTCCCTTTCCTCCTCCAAGAGCAAGTCTTTGTGGAGTACCCAGTCTCCTTGGCATCAAATATTCACTTCTCAAGGAAAGAGAAGCTGCCTTTCAGGACACCTATTGGGGTGGGGTCTGCTAAGATCCTGTGAAGGCATGCACTTTCTCCCACTTGCTCCTTCTGTCTTGTGCATGACCCTCCCCGCCCTGGGACCTTGGCCCTGCCACAGGTCTGATGGCAAACGGGATCACTGGTAACATGGAGAGAGGGACAGAGGCTCCCTTAGCACAATAATGCACTGAATGCTGTTCCGTCTTAGCAGGAGAAAGATGAGTGCTTGAAGGTACTTCATCTTGAGAAGGATGGGTTTTCCTCATCTTCTCGTCCCTGCAGGTAGAGGATCTGACATCCTCAGGGTAAAGCCATGGAGCCCAGGGACAGACAGCCTGGCCAGAAGCGAGAGGGCAAAGAAGAGAGGGATAGAGAATTTAAGAGACAGGATCTCCTTGGGGAGGGACAAGTCATCAGGTAGAGACTGAGGACAAGTCTGGGTCCAGCAAGGGTTGAGAAAGTTGCGGGGCACGGTTAGCCTCCGCTTCCAGCAGCCCCCACCCTTCCCTTCCCCACCACCCTGCTGAAGGGCAAGGTGCTCTGAACCAGGCTCCGACAAGAGAGCCTTGATTGCTAGCAGGAAAGGTTTTTCTAGAACAGCTTCCATAGCAACCAAAGAGAACTGAGAGACACAGCTGAAGAGCTCCTGGTTGCTTAGGAAGCCCTGGCTGCTTGGGAAGTGGCAGCAACTGCTCCGCACCTGCCTGGAGGGAGGAGAGGGGCCGGGGGAGGAGAGCAGTCTGGGAGAGTTTTGCAAATAGTCTCTCCTCCAGGCCTGCAGCCTGCCTCCTACTCTTTCTACGACCCTAGATCTGTCTTCCATGGAGGGGATCTCATTGAACATTCCAGCTTGCGAGTCCAAGCTCCGTCCACCCTGACCCCAAACACCCTAGGACCCAAGAATAAGCATCCCAGTGGCTCAATCAGCCCTTAGAGAATGGATCCGGAAGCAAGCTCAGAGCCATGTGGACGGCAAGACATCCCAGGGTCTCTGGTACTTGGACCCTGTCTAGGGAGCGAGGGAGGGGTGTAGACGCAGGGTGAGCATCTTGGCTTGGCACCTGAGGGCCTGCTGAGTAGTCTCACGGAGACAACAGCTCCTGCCAGGGGGTCCCAGCCCTTCTTTCTCCCTAGAGCGGGCCTAGTTCCAGATGCGCCATTTACTTAGTGCATGACCCTGGGGGAACCGTGAAGCCTCTCAACATTTCAGTTTCTTAAATTGCCAAAGTCCGTCCTACGCCTGGCTTCCCTCTCCCTTTATTCCTTATTCTCATCTAGCGCAGTCTCTCTAACCGTCATGCCAGGAAGGCAGCAGAGGTCAGGAGAGAGGCTGGACAGAGTTCGTTCCATTCATTGGATTGCGTCGGAGCCCAGTGCCCTGTGCCTGATATGCCCACTGGCTCTTGACGTTGACTTCCTTTGAGGGAGGAACCATGTCTGACTCACCTCTGTACCTTAGGACCTGGAACAGGGAAAGCTCGGTGAATCTTTGTTGAGTGAGAGGATGAGGGAAGAGAGTCCAGCGTGAGCCTTGGCCTGCAGGTGGAAGATACGCTTGTGGGAGGGGGGCAGCGGGAGCGGAGGTTGGAAAGCTGAGCACTTAGCAGTGTTGACCCTTTGGTGCTACGCAAGGGGGTGTGACCGCCTGCAATATTCCTTTACTTTTTCACTCTGCTTAAAAGCAAAGGAAGCGCCAAGGCTTGTAGAATGGCCGGTGCAGGGGCCAGTCGCAGGACACAACAGCTACAAGTGGCATTCTTGTTTAGACGGCTCCAGGGCTAGACCAGCATCTGTCCTTCTGACCCACACAGATGGCTCTTCGTTAGCACCCAGGACCTGCTGGTGACATCAGGGCTCCCTCCCTTGGGCCACCTTGCAGAGCCAGGCAGGTTGGACTGATAGCATTTCTCAGGGAAGTCGTTCATGCAAACCACTGGGTGTGCCCTGGGCAGGTGGCTTCCAGGGTTCTTAGTTTACATAAAGGTGGGTTTCCATGTGGGAGGGAAATGAGGAAAGGCTTACAAATGACCTGGTACCAGCCAGAGCATTGGGGTTGGCCAGAAGGGAAGGATCCAAATGCCGGCTCTGCCCCTTGCTAGCTGGGCCACCTTGCTTGCTGCGCTGGCCTCCTGAGCATCAATTTCCTCATCTATACAATAGGGATCAGCGTCCCTACTCTGGGGATTATTGTGAGGTTTAGACAATACACTCCCATGTGGAGCCCTTGGCAAAGGGCCTGGTAGCTCTCACACTCAGCTTCGTGGGCTCACCGAATCATATAAAGGTAGAGCCTATGGGAACCACATCCCTTGCTGACCTCTGATCTGCACTTTGCACAGGTAAACGTGGCCTGGGTTGGGGTTGTGAATTGCAGAAAGCAGGGACAGCCAAGTGGTCTGATTTCACAGGATGGCCCTTCTGTCCTCCAAAATGCTGCTTCTGTGAGCTCAGAGTTCACCGTCCCCAGGACTCTCGTTTCATCTTCACGCCCTGCCTTTGAGTGCATGGAAGGCATCCCCATGGCGTTGAAGAAGGACAGAGAGAGGCCAGTGACCCATCTGAGGTCATCCAGGTGGCAGGGTTGGGGCTGGAACTCACGTCACCGGTTTCTGACCACAGGACTGTCCTTATGCCGCGGCCCTCACATCTGGGGAGGTTTTTTCACAGTTTTCAGTGAAAATCCAACTTGTGAGTTACTGATGGCCCGCTCATCCATCACCTTTTTCCATAGCCTTTAGCTGTGTGTTAACCATGGCAGTGTGCTTGGTGCTGGGGTAAATAAAACAAAATAGAAGAAAAAGCCCTCCAAGAACTCACAGAGGAGAAGCCAGCACATGGTACTGGGGCCTGGAAGGCGAAGTCACTGGTCCTGGCTCATAAGTGTCAAAGTTAGAGTTTTAAACCCACATCTGTCTGGTCCCTAGTGGAGTGCTCCTAAGTCCGGTCACCCATTAAAGGACTCGGACTTTAATCATGGGAGAAAATCTTCCCCCAGCCCAGACTCAGCTGCTGGGCTGATGGGCCTGGGTCTCCTTGGCAAGGCAGCCTTGGGGAGCCGTGGGCCCCCTGGCCACTAGCTGTCTCAGGCCGCTGACAGGCTGGCTGCACAGGAAGGTCTCTGTTGCAGATCCCCCACACTACTTTCGCTCACTATAAAAAAAAACCGCTGGGAGTGGATTTAGTGGTTGTGAAATTTAAAAAGGCAAGTGCAGAGCTGGGAGGCATTTCCTTAAGCACGAAGTAATGAAGTGGCCCGCCCAGCGCGCCGCACATGGTCAGCATTAGCGGCAGCTGCAGAGCCCTTCCACAGCCCTCCCCGCGGGGGAGAGGCCCCTCCTCGCTCTCTCTTTCTTAAGATTATTTTTTTTAGAGGAATTTTAGGTTCACGGGAAAATTGAGAGGTAGGTACAGAGATTTCCCGTAAACCCCCAACCCCAACACGTGCACAGCCTCCCCATCATCAACATCCCCCAACAGAGAGGTCCATTTGTTGCAATCGATGAACCCACATGGACACATCATAATCACCCAAAGTCCACAGTTTACCTTAGGGTGCACTGTTGGTGCTGTGCCTTCTATGGGCTTGGACAATGTGTAATAACATGTCTCCATCCGTATAGCAGCACACAGAGAACCTTCACTGCCCTAAAAATCCTGCGTGCTCTGCTTATCCATCCCTCCCCTCCCCAGAGGGTAAGTCACTGGGCCCAGCTCAGAAGTGGCAAAGTTAGAGTTTAAACCCACTCCTATCTGGTCCCCATTAGACCCCCTCCCCCAGCCCTGGCAATCACTGATCTATTTACTGTCTCCATAGTTTTGCCTTTTCCAGAATATCGTAGAGTTGGAATCATACAGTATGTAGCCTTTTCAGATTGGCTTCTTTCACTTTTTCACTTAGAAAGATGCATTTAAGTTTCCTCCATGTCTTGCCATGGCTTGACAGCTCATTTCTTTTTAGCACTGAATACTATTCCATTGTCTGGATGTACCACAGTTTATCCCTTCACCTGCTGAAGGACCTCTTGGTCACTTCCAAGTTTTGACAATTATGAATGAAGCTGCAGTCAACATCTGTGTGCAGGATTTTGTGTGGATGTGAGTTTTCAACTCCTTTGGGTAAATACCAACGAGTCCAATTGCTGGATCAGATGGTAAGAGTACATTTCGTTTGTAAGAAACCACCAAACCGTCTTCCAAAGTGGCTGCACCATTCTGCATTCCCACCATCAACGAGCGAGATTCCTGCTTCTCCACGTCCTCGCCAGCATTTGGTGTTGTCACTGTTTCGGATTTTGGCCGTTCTAACAGGTGTTCCCCTCTCCTCTTCAAGGGGGAACCCTCACAGAGGCAGGAGGAACCCTTTCCCACCTGGGGCCCTTAGGAGATTTTGTAGGACAGGATATTCTCCCTTATTGAAGTAAAGTACCTCTCCACTCGTTCTTTCAACAACTCGTTTATGTTTTCACGTAGTAACAAATCAATGTATTTCCTCTTCATTCATTTCTCACGTATCAGCCCACTATAGTGCCAGGACACTTAAATGAAGACAACACTCCTGCTTGGAGGAGCTCACACACTTGTGTGGAGACGGAAACATAAATAGAAAATTGCAGTTTGGCAGAATAGGTGCAATCGTGTAAAGATGCACAAAATGCAGTGGGACCCAGCAGGAGATCTGACCAAAGCTGTCTGGGAAGATCATGGAAGGCTTCAAGGAGGAGGTGAACTTGAAGAATGGGTGGGCACAGGTGCAGGGCTGAACAGGGGAGGAACGATTACTCCGTGTGGTTGAGATGTAGGACATAAGGCAGAGGGGTAAGCAGGAGGCCCCGGCCCTTAGGAAAGCTGAATTTAAGAATTTTTATAAGCGTCGTGACACAGACGCCCCTGAATGCCACGGTTAGGGCTTTGGATTTTGCCCTGTAGGAAACAGGAGCCACTGGCAAGTTTTCACTTCAACTCTTCCCAGGCCAGAGATGAGAGCTGTGCTGGCATTTAGAGGTGTTGCAGCTCCCCTTGTCAGCTGCCCCTTGCATGAGAAACTCTCTGGGGGTCTCATGAGACTGTGGACTTTGAGGGGCTTTCACCAAGGCCTGGGCTAACAGCTCCCAGGTGACTGGTGGCTTTGCCATTCCCGGACCCTCACCTGAATTCTCTGGTGCCTTTAGATTGCCACTTCCGGGAAGCTTCAAACCTTTGGGACTCCATCTGGAAACGGCTCCCAGGCTCAGGGGCCCTTCCCCAGCGGGGCATTGCCAGAAACATCTGCTCAGGCCAGAGAGCAAGACCTCTTGTTGCCACTTGTCATCCTTCTCTCTGTTGCTTCTCTTTAAAACAATAATTGTTGCTGTTGTTTTTCAAGGAAGACACTATGGCCCACGGAGCTGTGCAAACCTTTGGCAGGCCTGAGTCATTAGGGCTGGACCCCAATGCCCCCATGTCCCCGGAGGCCCTGGCATGCCAGTCACAGGTGATGACAGCCCTGGGCTGGGTCTCTCAACTCCTAGGCCTGTAGGAACGTGTGTGTGCGGGTGTGAGCATAACTTTTCTGAGCCTTCATTATTGGAGACAGGGGCTCATATTTGGTCTTGTCCTTTGTTGCCATGTTTTTCTGGGACCCTCCTCACGTAAGGGCCAATCAAGCTCAAGGCCTGGGGTGGGTGTGGAAAGAATCTATTCCTTCCCTCATTGGACAGGCCTCAAGGCCAGGGTTGCTTTGACCATAAGCCACTATAGGTGCAGTGCCCAGGATCTATTAGCTTTTTTTTTCTTTTTGGTGAGGAAGATTAGCCCTGAGCTAACATTTGTTGCCAATCTTCCTCTTTTTGCTTGAGGAAGATTGTCCCTGAGCTCACATCTGTGCCCATCTTCCTCTATTTTGTATGTGGGATGCCACCAAAGCATGGCTTGATGAGTGGTATGTAGGTCTGTGCCTGGGATCCGAACCCGCAAACCCTGGGTCGCCAAAGAGGAGCTTGCCAACTTAACCACTGCGCCACCTGACTGGCACCTCTATTAGCATTTTAAGGGTCTACAAAAGCGTTCAAGGCCTGAAAATTTTATTTTCTCCAAAATATGTAAACAGCTAAATTGAATTTACTAAGTATTTAATTGGAAGTCTGTAAAACATATAGTCAGTGGTAATTCAACTCCTTTAGAATTATACACTTAATTTGGGAAGCCTGATTGCTATAGATTGAAAGTCTGTGTCCCCCCAAATTCATATCTTGAAATCCTACCCCCTAAGGTGATGGTATTAGGAGGTAGGGCCTTTGGGAGGTGAATAGGTCATGAGGGTGGGGCCCTCGTGAATGGGATTAGTGCCCTTATGAAAGAGGCTCCAGAGAGCTCCCTCCCCCTTCTGCCATCTGAGGATATAACGAGAGGGCTCTCAGCAGAACCCCACCTGGCACCCCAGTCTCCACTTCCACCCTCCAGAACTGGGAGAAGTAAATTTCTGTTGTTTATAAACCACCTAGTCTATGGTCTTTTGTTGTAGCAGTCAGAATGGACTGAGACACGGATGATCTATAGATGTTTCCAGATTGCAAATTAAGTCAAGCAGTTTCTTTTGAAAGGAGAAGGGTTTCCAAAAGTCAGAGTGGCCAGGACTAAGATATGCTTAAAATACTTGTCCGCAGCGAGGGATGGGAGAGGCAGGGACAGCTCTGGGCAGGACCCAGTCGTTGTTATGCTGGCGTCTCCCTCATGCTTAGAACGCGAGTGGGTTTTGCATTGCTGCTACTCTCATCACCGTTGTTGCTGGGAACACTGTTGTGAGGATTTTAGCCTATTTCCAAATGTTCAACACCATTTCTGCAGTCACTGCCCCCGCCCTGCCACCGCCGTCACCACCACAGTTCTAACTCTGCTTAGCTGCTCTCATCCCTGTAACTGCTACTTCTAGAATTACCATCCAACTGCCACCATTACCCATCTCGGGGCCACCTTCACCAGTACCGCTGTACCCAACACCATTATCATGCTTAGTTCTGTTATTTGCTCACACGTAAACAACACTTGTTGGTTTATAGAACTCTGTCAGCCAATTAACTCATTTGACCCTGCTCACCGCCTGGTGAAGCGTCAGGTCACGGGCTGATGTGGGACATCTTGTCCCCATGCCGTTTGGAACCCTCAGCCTCCCAGGCAGCTGTGGAGGGAGGGCTGCTCAGGATGTTGTTAAGGTGAAGCCTCAGGTCATTGGCCAGAACCTGGTCACAGTCTCCCAAGCTAAGTGCAGGGGATGTTGGAAGTCTAGCGGCGCGCTTGGCTCCTTGGTGAGCACCGACCGTCTCTGCAGTGATCACAATCTCTGGGGGGTGGGGTTCTAGAAAGGCCAAAGGCCGCGGCGCTTTCTGCAGGGTAGGGCCGATGAAGGAGCACCCAAGATAAGGCAGACCATGGACTGTGGGTGGGCTCCCTGCTGTGACCTGGCCTTGGTTGTGTTCTCGGTGTTTCTTTACCTCCCGGCTCACTGGAGCAAAGCACTCAGCCAAGTGTTAGAGCCCTGTTATAGGCAGAGAAAAGTGCTCAGAGAGGGCAAGCAACTGTCTAACGTCACACATTGAGTGACTGCTGGAACTGACACCAGAGCCCAGGTGACCTCTCTCCTAAACCAGGCCTTAGGGCAGTAACCATTGCCCACCTCTGCATAACCATCTCCTTCTACAGAGCCCCAATTTGTCCAGGTATTAAGAAGCCATGTACATAAGGGGAAGTCAGGCCCTTCCACAACCCCTGGGAGAGAAGATGGGTTAGTCTAGGAACCAACAATGCTAAGTCTGTTTCCCTGACCAGTAATTTTTTAAAATTAAGGAATAGCCATAGGATGCAATTCTAGCCAATGAGAATTATGGAACTCTGCTAGGGGACTTCTGGGAAAGGTTTCTTTACTCTTAAAAGGGGGCACAAGGAAGGGATATGCTTCCATCTGGTCTTTTGACATTGTTGTATCAGGCTGTGATGTCTGGATCTACTGCAGCCATTTTGTGACCATGAGGGGACAAACTTGAGAATAAATGTCTATCACTGAGGATGACAGAACAGAAAGATAGAAGGAACCTGAGTCTGTGATGATGTCATTAAGCTCCTGAATTAACCAACCCTGGAACTGCCCTACCTCTGGACTGTTCATATGTGACATAATCTTGGTCTTTTATCTTTATTATTATTATTTTTTAATTGTTTAAGCCGCCTTTGGTTGAATCTTTTGCTTGCAGCTGAAAGCAATCAAAATGATTCAGTCACAAATATTCCATTTACTCTGGGCCTTTGCACATGTTATTCCCATTGACAAGTGAAAATATTTTCTTATCCATATGGTGAACTCTTACTCATCCCCAAAAATCAGTTCAGATGTCACTTACTGTAAGAGCCCTTCCCTGAATATTACTGCCCAAAGAGTTTATCGTTTCCTTCTGCGTGTGCTCTCTATACCTAGTCCATACTTGCATTTATCGCGCTATATATTGTAATGTGCATGTCACCTCTCCCTTGCCACCATCATATTTTGAGGGCAGATACAAGGTTTTATTTTCTCTTTTCTCCAGCTCTTAGGACGGAGCCTGGCAGGGAAGAAAGGTCGGGAAGTAAGTGTTCAATCGAATCGAATCCAATCAAGTGGCACAATGCATGAGAAGTCCAATTAACTATAAAGCAAGAAAACACGGGATGGTATTAAGTTGATGAATGAAGTCACTAAAGTGTTAACTGCTTTTTAATGAGCTTCATTCAATTAAACAGATACTTATTTAGCCATTGATGTAGCTATCTACGTAGCTGATGGAAAACAGATGTTTTCTGACAATCTCTCTCTCCCCTTCGAAAAAGAGTTTTAGGGACAAGCTCCTCGTCCAGCCTCCCCTCTGTGTGATTATTCCTCTTCTCCCCAAATGGCAGCGGGGTGCGCTTGAAAGAGGACCCCATGAGCATCCCCAGGGAGACCTGCATTTAAGTCCAGATGTGTACTCGCCGTGCACGACCCTGGGCAAGTCACCTCATTCACTGTACTTTCAATCATCTGTAAAAGGAGGATTATCATTCCGCCCAAGACCTACCAGAACTGCCTGGGGGCTCCTGGGGGCCCAAGACTCTTTGGATACTGTGAGATGCTCTGCATGCTTTGCAAGAAGGTTACCCGTGTCCACCAAGGGGGTACTCAGCCTGTCAGCTCTCGTATGAAGCAAGTCTTTTTATGCTGATGCTTTGACTTCTAGGGTCTTGCTGACCCTGCCAGGGTGAACCAACTCTCAGAGACAGTAAATGACTCACTGAGTGTGCCTCTCATACGAAACCCAACCAACGCAGAGTTCACACCCAACCTCCTCCTTTATCAGGCTCTCACACTCCTGAGGCCACGATCCACCTGCCCTAATTACCCCAAGGCCAGGTACCAGAAAACTAGGGACAGCCCTTTTGCTCCAGAGCCTGATGAAATGATTCAAACAGGCCAACCCTAAGCCCCTTTACCTTGCCTCACCCATTCCTTCCTGTGAAAACTGCCATAAAGGCTCTTGCTCATGCTTTCCCCTCACTCCCTCTGCCTCCTGACCGACCTTGATGCTTCCTCGTGTGGCCCTGCATGGTGTGTTGTGCCCCTCCTCTTGGGACTGGTGAGTAACAAACTATCATTTCAATGGCAGTCTGCTGATCTGTTGGCCTCACCTACCTGAATAATAAGAAAATCTACATTTTAAAACAGCCCTGGAAGGCAGGAAGCTGGATGGTGGGGGTAGAGTAGGTGAGGCGTCACTCACTTCTTTCTCCTCTCGGCATTTGAGCATGGAGCCTTCTCCTCCATGGTATTGAAGAAACCCTCAGCAGGGAGCGCACACGTTCTCTTAGCCCCTGAAGTCTCAAATCAGCCTCAAGTGAGGAGCAAAGACTAGAGCAACAGTGTCGCCTGCTTATTGGACCATTCAAACATCTCAGAATTTCAAGAAAGAAGGGAGCTCTGGTTGTGAATTTGATCCTTTCGAAGGCTTGATACTGAACCCCAAGTGTGCGGCAGAGAGCTAATTAGAATCCCCAAGACATCTGGCCAGAGGTCTTGGGAACCTAAGGGACCTGACCACCAGGACTTCTTACTCTGGTATTCATATTTAGAGCCAAAAGTTGTGCTCTGGACTCCTACACTCTCCTGGGAGGCTTGACTTGTAAAGGTCCCTGTGGAATATCGAGGGCAGCAGAGTACTTGGGAGCCCTGTTCTGGCCCTGGGAGCAGGCTGGCAGCCACTGTTCTCCCAAACAGAATGGAGGGCTCTGTGTGCTGGAGTACCTGCAGGACATCCGTGGCCCGGCGGCTCTGGGAGCCTCTGCTCCAGGGGCCCTAAGGCAAAGTGGATGGAGGGCACAAGGGGAGGCCGGTAGGGGCTGCTGGTCTCTCGGAGGTCATTGGTTTCACCAGGGTGGTGGGGAAGAGGGAGTGGTGGTAAACTGTTGAATTTGGTCTTGCAGGCTGAACCCTGTCCTGACCATTGGGCATGACCTTCCTGGTGCCTGGAAACTGAGGTGGAGCTGGTTTGGGAAGAACTTAAGCATGAGCTTCTTAAACAAAGGACTGAGGCTGATTCATCTTCTCCTGGATCTTTGTTGTAAAGTAAATATCAACTCCAATGGCAATTTGAACCAGTGGTTCAGGAACTGAGCTCATCTGGGCCTTAGGAATCCCAAGCCAAATTAAAAGGCATCTGGTGCTTCTTGAAGTGGCTTATCCTGGTTCCCTGAAGATGCTTCTCCAGATGCCAGCCTTGGGGGGCTTCCAAGACCTCACTCCCCAACTTGCCTCTGTCGGGCCTGGGCTCAGCGCTCTTTGAACATTGCCAGCAACACTCCAGCCACTCTTCCTGGCCCCAGGGATGGCCGATGCCCTCCTGGAGCCTGTATCAGGAACAAGCGCCAGGCTCAGCCCTGGTGCCAAAGTGCATCCTTGGAGGGAAATAAACATGTTCTAATCAAAACAAAACACTTCCAAACGGGAGTTTCCTGTTGGAATTTCCTGGCAGCTCCCAAGGCAGTTGTGATTATGGAAACACTCACTGATTTTTTTTCTTCTCAAGGGGTGTAGAGGGCATATGACAATGATAGTCTTCACTTCCCCTTTCTGGACAGAGATGACAACTGTGGTTATCAGAGGAGGCAGCCTGAAATCAGATGGTGAGCCAGGGGAGCTGTGGCTCCTGTAAAAACTGCCTGCTTGCTCATCCTGGCCAATGGGCTGCGTGCTCCTCCTCTGGAAATTGGAGACTCTTAGAATAACCTACAAGCAAAAATCTGGGTGTCATCTTGAATGCCCTTCTGCCTCATCACACGCCATTGGTGGCCAAGCCCTATGCATTTACCTGCCTGAAATCCTTCCGTGAGGCTCCATCACCTTCCAGATAAAGCCCAATGTCCTTAGCTCAGCAAGCAGGGCCCTTTGTGGTCCAGCCCAGCCTGCCTCTGCATCTCAGTTGCTGCTTCCCCATCCTGGCCTCGTGCCCCATGCTCACCAGCCTGCTTTATACCATTACACTTCTCTAGAACAGTCTTCCCATGTGTCTATTCACTGTGTTAGTTTCCTATGGCTGCCATAACATAGCACCAGGAACTGAGTAGCTTAAACAACAGAAATGTATGGTCTCACAGTCCTGGAGGGTAGAAGTCCGAGGTCAAGGTGTTGGCGAGGCCACGCTCCTTCTGAAGGCACTAGGAATGCTATGTTCCATGCCTCTCTCCCTGCTGGTTTGCTGGCAATCTCCGGTGCCCCTTGTTCTGTAGAAGAACCACCCAGGTCTCTGCCTTCATTTTCATGTGGCATCCTTCCTGCGTGTGTCTGTGTCCAAATGTATACTCTTCATAAGGACACCAGTCATATTGGGTTGGGCTCATGCTAATCATCTCATTTTAACTTGATTCCTTCTGTAAAGACCTTACCTCTAAATAAGGTCACCTTCTGAGGTACTGGGGGTTAGGGCTTTAACATGTGAACTTGAGGGGGGCACAATTCGACCCATAACACTTTCCTTTTCTCTCCTTCCCTCTGTCTTCTTTCTGCCCCATGGAAGAATTGACCACCCCCTCCTTTGTGTCCTCACTGGATCCTGTGCAAAAGACTGTCAGAGGGTCTAGAATTTGGCCTATGTGCTTGTTTCCCTTAATTGTTAGACTGAGAGGGCCTTAAAGTCAGGGCATGTGCCTTATTTTTCTGTATCCTCAAGGCCCAAAACAATGCCAGGTGCACAGGAGGTGCTCAGTATTTGCTTGCTGGATAAATGAGTGAGTGAGAGTGTGCGATTCTTGGTGAAGATTTGAGTGGCTCACATTTCTCCCACCTGAATTCCCTGTAGGGCTCCCCAGTTCGTCTCTGTTGATGCTGCCTGGTCTCCCTTCTGACAACCATCCCCACTTCTGACTGGGTAATCTTTAGGAAACACAAAGCTGATTATGTTATTCTCTGATGTCGATGGCTTGTCATCCCTATCGAGTCAAATCTATACTTCTTTTATTGTAGCCATTTGTTAGCAAAATTACTATATAGATTATGATGCAGCCATTTAATGGAATCTTATGCAGCCGTTCAATGTGTGAAAAGACTGTCATTGACAGAGAAAATGCTTATAAACCTGGGCTATATTCAAAATAGTTAAGAATTGGCCAATCAGAACTGACCAATCAGAGAGGGCATGGCCCAAACAGCTTCCAGCAATAAACAACCAGTGCAGTATTTAACTCGCATTGTCACCCTGCTGTTAGCAGGAGAAAAGGATACAAAACTGAACTCAGTGTGTGGTAGGCAGAACTTTACAACGGCCGAAATGACCTTCATCTGTGATGCTGTTCTTGGGATCATGTTATGTTATATGGCAGACGGGAGATGGGTTATCTGCTAGGTCAGACTGATCTACTCACATGAGCCCTTTAAAGCCAAGAGTTTTCTCTGGCTGGTAGTAGAAGGAGAAGTCAGAGACTGGAAGTGTGAGAAGGATTTGACATGCCCTTGGTGGCTTTGAAGATAGAGAAGACCCCAGGCAAGTACTGGAGAGAGGCCTCTAGAATCTGGGAGATGCCCCCTGCCAATGGCCAGCAAGGACACAGAGACCTCAGTCCCTGCTGCTACAAGGAACTGAATCCCACCAACATCTGAGTGAGCCTGTAGGACAGTATTCCCAGCCCTGGACAGAGGCCTGGCTGACACCTGGCCTCAACCTGTGAGACTCTAAGTGGAGAACCCAGGTGAGACCACCTGGACTTTGGACCTAACAGAACTGTGAGATAATAAAGGGGTGTTTCAAGCCACTGAGTTTGTGGAAAATTGTTATGCAGCAATAGAAAACTAATACAAAGTGGGATAATCACTTAAAAAAAGTGAATTTGAAAACTGGAAGAAACCCGCCACCACGTTAATAATGGCTGCTTTTGGGGATTGTCTTCCTGCTTATTCATTCTTTAACGTACTTTCTAAGTGCTTTATAATGTGCAGGCTCCACTTCTACAACGAGCCAACATGCTTTATCACAGCCTTCTTTTTCTTACTGGGATCTAGGCTTCTCAAGAACAGAGGCTGGTTGATCTTTGAGTCTTGGTCAATAGATATTTGAATTAAAAAATTCAGCTTTCCAAGCCAAAATGGGGTTGCATTTCCAGACATGATCTCTAATCCTAAGAGTACCTCTAAAAATTTGGTGTTATGATGCCCGACTTACAGGTGTGGAAGTGGAGACCCCGAGTGGATGAGCGCTTGATCTGAGACTCCACACCTAGCACACAAGGAGCCCCGCATTTGAACCCAGGTTTGTTTCTAGACCAAAAAGATACTGCTCTTTATCTTTGCGTTCTGCTGCACAGCGTTTACTGATGCGGGCTCTGTGTCCTGCCTGGAGGCAGGAGCTGTGGAGTCTGGGGCAAATGGCCGGTCCGTGATCTTGGGGCTCCCAGCTTGGTGCAGACCAGCAAGTATAGCTCCACTTCCCAGCTGCCCTCTCTGCCTCTGCTCTTGAGGCCCGACCACAGGCATGCGAGCGCACTTCATCTCTGGTAATCCCTGCCCGGTACCCAGTCAACCCTGCCCTCCAGAAACCTGCGTTTCCAGGTATCTTCACAATATGGAATAACCAGCTGTGTGAGCAGGGCCCCGACGGCTGTGGGAGGCCCTGTGCTGTGCTTGAGGGAGGGCGCAGCACACTGTCTGACTCACCATAACTCCGTGCCTGTGTTTACAGCAGACTTTAAACAATTCTTGTGCTGTCGACAACCCCCCACAAAAAGGCAGCTGCACAACCCCTCCTTCCTGAGCTGACATCCCTGTTTAGAGAGGCACATCCGGGTTTTTCTTTTTCCTCCCTCTCCTTTAAAGTGAGATTTGAAAACAGCAGAGAGCTCTCGCAGCCCAGGCCAGAGCAGGTCTTTTATCACTGAGAGGCCCTGCGAGAACCATTTGGAGAGTCCACTTCCCCTCCAGAGAGGAAGCGGCTAGGTCTTGACCTCGGACATACTCTCATTTCCAATCATTTTCCAGCCTGGAATGCAGTGATTCAGTTTCCATTTATAAAGTGAAATTAGCGCCTGTTGAATACCCTGCATGAGGGAGGGGGTAGGAAGGGGAAATGAGAGCCCCTTGCAAACAATTCTCCCCTGTTTAGCTTGGAGCTGACTCTGTTGTGGAAGGATTTCCTCATGTGCAAGGTGTTAGCAGCCTCTCTCAGGAAGGGCCCTGCTTCATTCTCTTCTGCAGTCAAAAAAAAAAAAGTTGCTGGAGTGGCCACGTGACTTGGCAGAGGCACGGCTGTAATTGAATCTTGTGTTTCCACAGCACTTTATGCTTTTCAAAGAGCTGTCACACACATTGTCTCAGCAGATCCTCAGAACACCTCTGGGAGGGAAGCTGGGAAGGCGTTAATGTCCTCATTTAACTTTCTTTGCAAAGTGTGTTCATGTTGAGAGCTTCTGTGGGAATGGCCAGGCAGACAGCAGTGGTTCAGGGCATATGACCAGGAAAAGGAGTCAGGGGCTGGCCTGGTGGCACAGTGGTTAAGTCTGCACACTCTGCTTCAGGGGCCCAGGGTTCGCCAGTTTGGATCCCCGGTGTGGACCTACGCACTGCCTATCAAGCCATGCTGTTACACATATAAAGTAGAGGAAAATGGGCAGAGATGTTAGCTCAGGGCCAATCTTCCTCAGCAAAAAAAAGAGGGAGATTGGCAGCGGATGTTAGCTCAGGGCTAGTCTTCCTCAAACGAAAGAAAAAGAAAAAGAAAAGAAAAAGAGTCAAGAGACTTGGTTTCTGGTCCTTGTCGGGTCTCCATTTTCTTGTGTGACTCTCTGACTTTGGTTTACTGATCTGTGACATGGGATAATAATACAGAGTCATCATGAGTGTTCAACCTCACACGTGAGCAGATAGGTTAATAGTTTGGTAGCAACCATTTTGCTGCCTGCATAAACGGTTCTGGATGAGCATCTCGCTGGAAGCCTGGAGCTAATCCTCAGAGAGCCGAGGAACAGGGCCAGAGGGACCCGCTCATTGCCAAGACTGGGTTGACCAAAGGAC
Organism: Equus quagga; assembly: GCF_021613505.1. Taxonomy (NCBI): domain Eukaryota; kingdom Metazoa; phylum Chordata; class Mammalia; order Perissodactyla; family Equidae; genus Equus; species Equus quagga. The sequence continues at coordinate 126,829,319 of NC_060271.1, read as the reverse complement.
TGATGGCTGAATGTTCCCCGCAGGTAAAGTGGGGGCACACCAAGGGGGAGCAGGAGCTCTGAAACGAGGTGCAGAAGCCTCTGCGGACATGCCCTTGGAAGGGTGTGGACAGTGGCACGCGGAAGGTCTCTGGGGAACAAGGTGAGGTGGCCAGGTACCGAGCAAGGGGCTCAGACATGCGTAAGGGCAGAGAGACCTCCCAGGAGAAGAGCCATCGGCAGACCCTCGTGGGGCCTGGGCAATGAGGGAGAGAGGATTCGGAAAGGTGGGTAGCCGGGTCCTGCTGAAGCCCACGGTGTTAAGCAAATTTCCCAAGGTTTTGCAGCTAATAAGTGGGAGATTCCAAGTTCGAGGATCCTTTGGCCAGTCCTCAAAATCTCCTCTCTTTGGCCCTCTCCTCAAGCTTGCTAAAGTGAGAATGACTACGATGTGCCACTCAAGTGTGTATTCATTCCGGGGGGTGGACGACTGGAGTGGCACTGTGGGGACTCTGTTATGCCCCTTGAGTCAAGCCACTAATTCCATCCTCAGAAGGGGCCAGCCCAGCAGGTAGCCTGAGACTATGGACCCTTTTGGTAACTGCTGCGCCAACATGGGAGACCCAGCTGGGCGGGCATCCAGGTAACCAGAAGAGTTGCTTCCAAGGCTCAGGGCTCTTCGAGGCCTCGCTCCCTACCCTTAGGTGGCCGGGCCTCTCCCCTCTGGTCCTGACTCCTTTTTTCTCACAGGACCAGCTGCTCAGAGTGGGGAGCAGAAGGTAGGGAGTGACCTGGCAGTTGGGGTTGGGCGGGGAGGTCAGCTGAGGACCTCCCCCTCCCCAGGAGGGGCGCACCCACCAGCAGGGCGCAGGGTCCTCAGCAGCCTGTGCTTCAGCCCACCAGACAGTCGCCTCCCTGCTGTCTGTTCTCCCAGGTTTCATGGGCCTGGTGACCTGTCTTCCTTCTTTCCCTACTTCCTTTTCTGGGGAAATTCAAGGTGCCCTTGAAAATACAGGCCAGGGCCCTGCCCCCTGCTGCCTCTTGGCTAGTCCTTTCTCTTTGGACTTTGTGCTTCCTTCCTCACTTTAGTATAATTTTATACCTATGTCTCACCTCTCCTTCCAAGTTCAAGGTGGAGAGTGAAGACCAGATCTCTTTCATTCTCTGTACCCCATTTCTGCTTGCCTTTAAAATTGATCAAATAAAACCAGGGGCAAAAAACCCCCCAAACCTGGTCAATTTGCTAATATAGCTTCTGTGGGAGTGGGGGCTGGACATCGGATGAGAGCCAAGCCTCGAGATGTGCCAACTCGACCTCCCACATGCTCCAGGACCCCCACGCATGAGCATCCAGTGCTCACAGCTGGGAGCTTGAACTATGGGACGTTCCACCCCAGGCTTCCAGGAGACCAGAAGGCTGGGGCCCCACTGCTTCCTGAGCAGCTGGACTCTGCCCCTCACCCTGGGCCAAGGGTTTGTCCTTGAAGCCCATGACTCCAACAGTAGCCAGGAGCCTCTGAATGCTGTACATACGTACATTGGTATATTTTTTAGGAGAGAAGCTATATATATTTTCATCCAGTTCTTAGAGGGTTCTGGTTAAGGATCTTTGTTATGGGCTTTTTAAAACCATTTTCTTTGACCTGTCTCCTCGGTCTCCCTCCCATCTGTCTCATTCTAGGTTCTTGAGTTTGAATTGATGGCTTGTTCTTCATGCAACACCAGCCCTGCTGAATTCAGAAGAAATTACTAATAACTCATCAAGTACTATCAAATTTTCTTACTAAATTTCTAGAAAATGGATCTAACATGCATTTCCTGAACAACATAATAGATGATGGAGCTAGAGAGAGAACTCAGACGCTGGACAAGCTCTGAAGTGACATGCTGTCCAGTGGGGGAGCGGACATGTAAACAATTTGGTGCCACTGACCATGAGGAAGGTAGATGGACACAAGGGAGGTCAGGTCAGCATCCCATAGGGTAAGGGTCAGGGAGGCACCATGGAGAAAATGCGTCTTGAGCTGTCTTGAAGGATGGATATGAGACAACAGGTGGATGATAGGAGAGGAAAGACATTTCAGTAAGAGGCATCAGCATGTGTGAAACCTCAGGAGTGTAGAATAGTATAGAGAATTCTAGAAATTCTCAGCAGTTCAATATAAAACACTCCATGGGAGGAGATGGTGGGAAGTGATGTCGGAGCAGAGGTGGGGCAGATCACAGAGGACACTTAAGAGCTCATACTTTCTCCCACAGATGTACCAGTGGATTAAGATCCATCCCCACCTTTGAAGCATGCAGAGTGCACAGTGGAGGGGAAGAGGTGAAGGTGGAGAGTGCATTATGCGGTGTGCAATGGTGGGCTGCTGGGTGATGCAAGGCAGCGGGAGGAGGGGACGAACACCTGAGAAGTTAAGAATGCACAGTTGGCGGGTGACTCATCCCTGATTAAGTGTGACCCGGGGGTAGGGGAAGGGAGGTGTTAGGACATCCTATGGGTTTTCATCCCGGGTAGCTGGATAGAAGGAGGAGCCCTCCTCCAAAGACAGGAAGTACAGGGGTTGGGTAGCAGGTTTGGACTGGGGAAGGACACACCCCTTGCACGTCTGTGGTTAGAGTTCAGCTTTATGTCACACCTCCTCCAGAGCGTCTGGAATCAGTTTTTCTGATTGAACACTTTGAAATTTCTCGATAACGTGTGCACTGGCTCATACCAGTAGTGTTCACCACACATGCCAAACTTACCTGCCCAAGCCAGTCCTGCAGACACTTCAGAATGCTGTTTATGTCCTGAGGTCATCCTTAGCTCATTTTTATCACAATGTCATCCTTGTCCCAGTATGTAATGTTCCCACCCTCGTAGCCATCTGGATTGAATCAGAGGACAATAAGAGAGTGCCTTATGTGTCACTCAAGTATCTGGCTAGGCTCTAGGGGCTGGTGGAATTTAGAGGTGAGCCCTGAGAGCGGGCTGGATTTAGGCAGGAAGAAAGGTTGAAAGGATATGAGGATGAGTTACCAGAAGGATTCAAAAATGCCTGCTTCTCCCCTGCCCGCTGCGAGGGAGCTAGGCCAGACAGGCTTGGGGAATTCTGGCTGCAGAGACTGACACAGGCTCCCAGTATACGCACTGGTGTTTCCAGTGTCATGAGGAAAGCCTCTCACCCTCCCTGCCTGTCCCGTGTCCTTGGCTTAGGATTTACCTGCAATTGCAAGAACTGATCATATTTACCCACTGTTTTTGTCTTTAAATCGTAAATAGAATAGAAATCTTCCCAATTCTTTAGAGTGGGCCAGAAACTTTTTCTGAATAAATGGAAAGATTGGAAGACAGATATATGCCACTGCCTTCCTAAGAAACAGGAAAATATCTCTATTTATATGTGATCACTTCTGCAACTGATTGCCTCGTGCAGAAACGCCCTGAAAGGACATGGCTCCAGATTGTGAGGTTCATGCACGCTTACATGCACACTTTAGCTTATTCATTTTGAAGAACTCTATCACATGACTGTGTTACAATTTATTCATCCATATTCATAATGTTATACACTGAGATTTACCCTTTGATTTTTCCTCTCAAAGCCAAATTCTTTCAAATATCTTATGCATGTCCTATGGAATCCACTTGTGAATTTTTTTTGGAGATATATATATCCAGGAATGGGACTTCTGGTTCATAGAGTATATCCATCTTCATCATTACTAGATATTTCCAAATTGTTCTCCAAAAAGTTGCATGCACTTACAAAAGTGGAAAGGAATTCTTCTTTGCTCCATATCATCACCAACGCTTGATGTTGTCAGACTTTTTACTCTTGTCAGACTGATGAGTGTAAAATGGGACACTCTCCTGTTTTCACGTAACAGACATCATTTGTTCGAGTCCCTTTTCCGTGCACCTCTTCTGTCCACGTTGGGCACATACCACACCAAGGTGGTCCTCTGCTGATGTGCTGAACTGGATATTCGTTGCCAGTCTTTATTGTTGGATGCTCTCTTATGCTCTTTTCACCAATTATCTCATTTAATACTCACAGTAACCTAAAAGAAAGTGAAACTCTTACCTCCATCTTACAGATTTATTCCTTTATTTGTTCATTCATTCCGCAGACTACTGACCGTTAGCCACAAATGGAGTAGAACCTCAGACTTACATCAGAGGCAGCATCTGATGGCCATCTGATGTTTTCGGCTGCCCAGATCCATTGCCCCTTCCTGATAACAACCCAGTTTCTGTTGGGGGGTTACTTTTAGCTGAATGTATGGTCTTGTTGGAAGGATAAATCCAGATGAAGACCTTCCACTATGGAAGCTTATGAGCTGGTTCTTCCCTGTCCTGCCTCAGCACAGCAGGGAACAGCGAATTTGGTGCTGTCTCCCAGGACTTTGACTCCGAGTGGCTGCTAAGTGAGTGGGCAAGGGTGAAAGGGGGTGGTTGCAGATCCCTCAGGTGGCCTCACTCTGCTGTGAGGGGGCTGCTGCGTGTCCTGCCTCCTACTTTCTGAGCCTTGGAGCTCCCTTGGCTCATTCCCCAGTCACCTGTCCTTTAGGTGAAGCTCCTGACATCCTTCTAACAAAGCCCCTTTGGTTTAAGTTACCCAGAGTGTGTTTCTGTAGCTCAGAACAAGACCCTACCTGACATAGGATCTCTGGACCAGGTTCCTGACCACGGCGATCAGTAAGAAGGAACCAGAATGAACCTTCATCCCGGGCCTGCCTTCCTTCTTGATCTGTAAGCCATCCTGGGAGTGAGAAGCTCTTCTCCTGCTATCTTTTTCTAGGGGTGAGATTCTTGGGGAAGGTCCAACCATCCACCAGCAGTCCATCCTCCACGTACGGAGCCCATGTAGCTGCCTCACTGGGTCCCTGGGCTGTGAGGGAAATCTGTCCCTTTGAGAAGTGGTCAACCCTCTGTCATCATGGCTGCAGGCTCTGCCTTGAGTCAAGGCACTAACTTACACCTGGAGAAGGCCTCCTCCTTCTCTGGAGCACTGTCAATGACCTGCTAACTCCAGAGAGGTTTGTTTCTAGTGCAAATAGTCTTTTTCCGTAATTTCCAAGGGAAATTTTTTTTCCCTCAGAATATAAGATCCCCCCGTAGGCCTGCTAGCTCAGAGGAACCCCTCACCTCTGCTCTGTGCTCACTACACAGAGTTGTCCGAGGTCCCATGACCATTTCCCTTCCTCAGCCTGATCTGGAGCTCCCTGAGGGCAGAAATCAAGTTCTTTTCATCTCTCTTTCCACAGTGCCGGGCACGGATCCTGGCACAGAGATTTCTAGTCGAACAAGAGCGCTACTCCCTTCTCACGTGACAAGAGGATGAGATTTGACCTGGGGGTGCTTTGTCCCCTGGAGGAGGTAGTTGGGAATCTGAGCCTCGAGAACTTTTGGTTGGACAGATATTTGCTGAGGATCCCTAGATGCCGGCACCGCACTGGGTGCTGGGGGTACAGGACTGAAAATTATACAGACCTTCACCTTGAGGAGCTCATAGTCCAACAGGAGAGACAAACAGATAAACAGCTTTGATGGAGTAAGAGCTGCTGTAGAGATATCAGGAACAGGTTTTAGAGACCGACACCTCATTTTACAGATGAGGAAACCGAGGCCGAGAGGGTGAGGCAGTGGTCGTGCCCTGAATGGCAGGGCAGAGGCTGAGGTTCAGACGTCTGCACTCACAAGGCAGAGGTCTGGGCCCTGCTCTCTGTTCTCCCTGCTGCAGCTCATGACTTAATTACATAATGAATTCAAATACTTGTCGAGTGCCAACTGTGAGCCCAGCACTGTGCCTCGTGCTGGGGATGCAGAAGGAGCCAGGAACACACAGACACTGATGGTGTCTTCCTGGGGCTTGCAGCCTGGTGGGCAGACAGACATGCAAAAGAGACCTTCCAGAGTGATGAGCGACGAATGCTATTAGGAGATTGGGGTGTTGGGGGCGGGGGTCGCTAACATAGACTGAAGGGCCTCAACAGTCATCTACTCGTTCATCTCATTCCTTTAACAAATATTTAGAGAGTCTCCCATATGCCAGGCATTTTTCACAGCCCTTCCCAGCACATCGATCTCCCAGTTTTGCACACATCGCAGCTGAAAGCTGGAGAGATAAAAATTTCTAGTAAGAGGGAATTTGCATGAACCAGAGAAATCGATTCTGAAATGGAGAAATTATCAGGACATTTGAACAGGAATCCAATTGCGAGTCTTCACACCTTCTGTCACTAGCTGAACATTCCACCCCGGGCTCCAGATTCCCGGTCTCCTATATTCCTGTGGTAGAGGGAACACAGGATGGCTGCAGCTAAATTTGGTGTGTTTGGGAACAACATTGAGACAACAGGGACAGAAGAGAAGCGAGCTCGGTGCCATCTGCCTGCAGATCCACCTGTTGGGCGTGAGGCAGGAGGACCACCCCTGCCATTGCCCTGAGCGATGGCTTCCTGACCAGGAGTCCTGGGGACCAGAGCCCTCTGTAGAGGGAACCTGGGAATCTATGATGAGAGCAATGGCCAGGGCAGCAATGGCCCTTCGGGCTCGTGACCACCCAGAGGGATACAAGAGAGGTGCTGTGACAGGGCCCCACTGGAGGTGGCTCAAAGCTGAGGGCCATAGACTTAACCTGGCATCAGGGATGCTTTCCTGGAGGAAAAGACATGGGCAGATGATACATACAAAGAGGATGAAGTGTCTTCTGGGTGAGGAAGCCACCTGTGCTGAAGACATGGGTGTGGGATGACATTGGGTCAGGGAGGGGCCGAAGTGGGAGCTGAGGCCGGTCAAGGGATGCCTCAGGAGCTCCTGATTTAGGTCCTTTGCTTTCATTTTAGCCTCCTCAATCTTGCCTCTTATAACCAGACCCTTTGCCTGCAGTCCCTCCCTCTCTCCTTGCCCTGTTCTTCCCTCTCTGCCAGTCTCTGTGATAAGCTGGAGGATTCACCAAGGAGCAGAACCTTCTCCCTGCCCTTGCAGCCCAGCAGGGGAGACAAACAAGGAAATAGCTCTTGGCAACCTGTGCGATAAGCTATGAAATGGATGTAAAAATCCAGAGAAAGCAACTCGCTCTACGCTGGAGTTTCGGCCCAGGTTCAGAGAGCATGGGACAGCTGGGTAGGAACGTGTCAGGAGGAGACGGGAGATATTTTTGAGCAGAAAGAACAACTCGTGCCAAGGCAAAACCTTGTGATATTTAGGGACCGGGGGAGGTTCGGCGGGGCTGGAGGCTGTGGTGGTTTTGTTTGAAAAGATAGGGCTATGGACTTGGGGGGCCAGTGATGGAGCCAGATGGAGAAGGACCTTGTCAAAGAAAGGGACACTTCCTCACCAAGCACTCACCATGCTCCCCTGGGGCGAGCCTGGGGCTGCTGTTCTCACCTGTGTTCGGCAGGTGAGGAAACTGAGTCTCACACCAGGTCAGAGCAGAACCGGATCTCGGGGCTCTTGCTGTCCACCCTGCCAACATGTGATCCTTGGCCCATGGCCGGCAGGTTTGGTGTCTCCTCTGAGATTGCTGACGCTCCCTGGCAGGGTCTAGGCAGAGCCTCTGGCCTCTATCTGGGTGGGGGTTGGCCTGACATGTGCTGAGCGTAGGACCCAGCTCTCCTCCTCACCCCACACGCTTCCCTCCCCTCGCCCTGCCAGGCTCAGGGCCTCTGGGCACCCCTGCTGCCAGGCCCATCCTGTGGGCCCCCGAGGCTGTGGACCACGCTCCTGCTCTTCCGCTGCACACGTGGGTTTAGGTTTCTGCCCCAGACGGCCTCGTGCTCCCCTGGCCGCAGTTTCCAGAGCATTTATCAGGGCCTGTGTATGTTTTTCTTGTGTGGGATTTGAAATGATTTCTTTAAACAAGTTCTAAACTGGGATTGATTTCCTCCCTTTATTTAGAGTGGTTTGTTTTGTAATGTGGTTCTTTTAACAGTCTAAATTGTGGGAACCTGGGAGGAAAAAAAGAGAATTTGCTGACTTCATATAAATAGAAATTACTTTATCTCTCTTTGAAGACTTCCATGTCTTTTCCTTGAAAAGGCTGGAGCCAGTCTTCGGGGGTCCTTTCCTTGTCAGAATTGTTATGATGAGAATGAGACCCTCGCCATGAGACTTCCATTCTGGGCTGAGAATTCAAAACAAGCCTGGCCTTTATTTGGCGCCTTGTACTTTTCTTTCAAAGCAAAATTCATGTCCATTAATCGGATCTTCACAACATAAGATTCTCCTTTAATTTGATGTTCATAACAGACCCAAGAGGTGAAGAAAAAAGGCAAAATTTACCCCCACCCCACCCAGTTGATGGAGGAGGAAACGTCTTGCCAGTCCGATGGTGATCCTGGCTGAGGAGGTACTGGATTCCTGGTTGAGTAGCTAGATCCTTCATGTGTTGCTTCCATAAATATTTTTGATGACCCTCTATGTGGCAGGTTCTGAGTTGGAAGCAACCCTGAAAATGAACTATCTCACGCTTCCTGTTGACTGTGTGAGTCCTCCTGCCCCAACAATTTGCAAGTTGTAGTTTCCTTGCTTGTACTTGCATGCCCCCAGTGACAGGGAGCTTACCATCTGTCAAGGCAGACCATGCCAGCTGTGGATGGCTCAGATTGTTAGAGTGCTCTGTTACACGGAGCTGAAGCCAGCTCCCTACATATTTCACCCATATTTCATCCCTACATATTTCACCCATGCTGCCTCCTGGGCGTTCCTGCTTCCCCACAGCAGATCCCATCAGGCCCCCACCTCATTCTCTCTTCTCGGGGGAATCGTCTTTGCTCTGCTTGGTGCTGACTTTCTGGTCCCTTATTACAGGTCAGACTTGTCCAGCCTACCATGGGGCAGGGCCATTTGGTCTCTTATTCTGGACATTATAACTCAATCAACGCATCACTTACTTGTCTTAGCTTACTCGGAGTCACCTCACCCCTGCTAATTAGCATTGGCCTTGCGCTGACAAAAGCCCCTCAGTCTCCCCTTACGTCTTCTACTTGGCTCCTTAGACTGGCCCGAGGAGGTGGAGCTCACTTTCATAGCCGCTTTGTTGAACTTTGTCACATGAAGTCCATCGCCCAGCCTCCACGGCTCCTATGGATCCTAACTTCATTGTCACCCAAGGTGACCTTTCTCCCAGTGGTGCTTCACCCACGTATTGGACCAGCCCACCAGCCACGTCCTTGTCCAAGCACTAATTAAGTCGTTGTGGAGCACAGAGCCCGGGAGAGGCCCTCTGGTTGGCTTGCTTCGCTTCCTTAGCAAATGAACCTTGCAGCCATGCTGTTTTCCAACTTGTCCAGAAGGAGAACATGACCTACTTTGTCAAATGTCTAGTTTGAGTATGGGTTCGTATCACCTACTGACATTGCAGGCCGGGGAGCCTATTAAGAAGGCACTGAAATTTAAAATAACTTCTTCAAGCTCCCAGGATGGTTCCCAGGGCACCGTGCCCTCCATGTTTCTCTCCAGGTGTCCACCTGTCATCTGTTTACTTATCTGTTCTAGAACAGGATTAGAGTAACACTTTTTTTTGGTCTATGGTTGCATGGGATGAGGGAAAGGAGAGTAACAGGAGAAATTAGGAAAGTCCGTCACAGCCAGAAACGGAGCGCCTTGAAGGCCATGCTAAACAGTTTGTCGGCAGTTCTGTCCAGTCTGGAGCAGGCATGAGATACAAGTTCAATGCTTCGTTGGTTTCAGAGTTCTCTCTCTCTCTTTCCTATAAGTTTCCAACTGATTGCTTAACAAGTTGTGAAGCTCACAGCCTTGGTTTCCAGGTTGCATTTTCTGTAGCACTAAACCCTTCTGGATGAGGTGGTTATATAATTGCAAACTGACGGTTGAGAGTGAGGGGGTGCTTATCATAATTGTGCTAGGACACAAGGGGTAACCCAGGACTGCTTTGAACCAATCCCACTGCCCAGCATCCCTCTCAGACACTGGGGGATGCTGAGTCTCTGACTAGGAGCAGATGGGAGATCGTATTTCACTTGCACCCTGCGTGGGGCTGCAAGGATGGAGAGTGGGGGCTGAGGGTTTGGCTAAGAGGCCAAATGTTTGGGGTCTGCTAAAGCCTCAGCCACATTATGCCGCAAGCGTTTCCCTCGCACTGGGGAAGTTGTGTACTTTAAGACAAAGTCATTTCATATGGCTCTAGTGCCTTCACACTCAGCGCACTGAGCCCGGCCCTGGGCAGGCTTCTCGCTGTCCAGGGAGCTCTCTCTGCGGAAGGCGCTTCTCTTTGAACTTGGATGCCTGTTTATTTTTGGACTGGAAACTAGAAACTTAGAATTCCCCAAAGCCACAGGCTCAGATCCTTCTTTGCAGTGATAACCTGTGGAACTTAGAGAATGATACACTTGGAAAATGTCCCCGAGGGGAGAACCCGACAGATGATTTCATCAGACTGGCTCATATTACAGACGGGTAAACTCAGGTTCAAAGAGGCGGGAGGGCGTTACTTCAGATCACCCAGCGTTTTCCTCCAGTGCCATTCTCACGGACGCTACCGCGCCTGGCATCCTGTGGGAAATGAAGCAATGCAATGCGAATAAAATCTGTTTTATTATATGCAGCCTCGAGCTGCTCATGATTCTGAGAAGTCCCGAGGTTGTGCACAGACCCACATGCCGTCTCCGCTGTTAAGTGCAGAGCTGAGTTAAAAGACCGTTCATTACAGGAGCAGAGTGAGGACAAGAAGAGTCGACCCTGGCTGGCCAGCAAAGCCAGAGAAGCTCTCCCGGCTCCCAGGGATCAGCAGAGCGGCCCCTTGGCACACCGTCTGCTAAGACTCCTGTCTCCTCTGAACACGGTGCTCAGCTCCTCCTCCTGGGAGCATTGTCGTCAGGGTGGCTCTCCGTAGCTGGGACCCTCTAAGAAGGGCCTCGTATCTGTATCCATCCGGGTGGGCACTGTGGTCTGTGGGAGGGGGAGAGGCTTTGGCCTCAGGTGGGCTGGGTTTGAAACCCGGGTCTTTCCTCTTGGGTAAGATTACCCACCGCTGAGACATAGTCTCCTCAATTTAAAACCATCATAATTCCTTTCTAGGTTGGTTGTGAGTATTACACAGCATGATGTGTGTAAGATCACCAACCCACGTGCCTAGTCCGCAGTCACTTTTCAATAAGGTGATTGTTACTGTCACTTTAACACAGAGTTTCTAAACTATGGCACTGTTTGCATTCCCTGTTGTGGGGCTGTCCTGTGCATTGTAGGACGTTTGACAGCATCCCTAGCCTCTACCCACTAGATGCCAGTAGTATACAACTCCCAAAATGTGACAATAAAATCTGTCTCCCCAACATTGCCAAATGCCCTCTGGGGGGCAAACTCCCCACTCCCACACCCAGGGGAAAACTTCAGCTTTTATTACCTGGAGGGCCTGACACAGCACCTGACATCATAATGTAGTGGGAAGAATGTGGATTACGAGCCAGACTGACGTGACCTTGAACCCAGGCTCTACTGACTACTATTGTGTGGCCTTGGGCAAGACCCTCAATCAGATCTAGCTTTGTTTTCCCATCTGTGGGATGGGCACCCTATCGGCACTACCAGTTTGTGGTCAGTCACATGAGATAATTTACGTGACTGTTTGGACCAGAGAAGACACTTAACATTTGCTCATTCCACGCACTTTCCTCCGTGAGGCATTACCAGGGATCATGGGATATTGAATGTCCCATGTCCCTACGGGGTTGCCAGGGGATGGAAATTTCAGAATGCCCGAATGTGAAGAGCGTTAAATTAGAACTAACCCAAAATGTTTAGAATCTTAATTTTTTGTTCCAGTTCTTGAAATATCACTTTCGTTGTTCAAAACACGCACATCTATGTGCTTTCACTTGTCCGAATGCATTTGGTAACTCTGGGTTTTTTCTCCCTGTAGCCACACAAATAATAACTGCCTTTTGTGATTCTTTGGGCCTTTAACAAATTACTGTCACATTTCAATTAAATTTAATCTTCACAACAAGCCGGTAATACCTTGCCCAATTTTGAGGGGGAAATGTGTTCCAGAGAGGCGCAGTGAGTTCCTTAGGGCCACACAACAAGTCAGTGGCTTGCTTGGCCCAGAAACAAGTCAGCCGGCTCCTAGGAAGTCCTCTTACTCCTGGTGCCACAGGGATTGGAGGTGGCTGTGATGGCGCATAAGGGACGGCTGTGTGGTGGTGGTGGCAGTGGTGATGTGATGGTGTGGGGCTGGGAAGGGAGAGGGAAGGACAGGAAGTATGTTATTTTGCTGGGGCTGGAGACAAAAGTGCCACAGAATGGGTGGTTTCAACAACAGAAATTTACTGTCTCACAGATCTGGAGGCTAGAAGTCCAAGATCAAGGTGTCAGGAGAGTTGGTTTCTTCTGAGGCCTCTCATTTGGCTCGTAGATGGCCATCTTCTCACCGTGTGTGCACATCACCTTCCCTCTGTGCATGGCTGTGTTCTAATCTCCTCTTCGTGTAAGGACACCAGTCATGTTGGATCAGGGCCCATGCTAGTGACCTCATCTGACCTTGATCACCTCGTTAAAGTCCCTGTCTCCAAACACCGTCACATTCTGAGGCGCTGGGGGTGAGGACTTCCCATATGAATATTGAGGGGCTGAAGGGAGTCAGGGAGGGTATTGGTGGGAACTCTGGGAAAGGAAGGAGCTGAGGAGGGGAAGCGAGTGGAGAAGGGAGGGAGGCAGGCTGGCCTGAGGTGGGGCGTGGAAGGCCCAGTGGAAGCGCCACCCTCCTTCTCTGTCCCCAGCCTCTCTCCTCCAGCTCCCCCTTCCCAGCCACTCACTCGCTGGATTTCTTTCTCTCTCCCTAGCTCTCTCTTTCTGCTGCCTTTGATTCCATCTCTCCAGAGCTCTCTCAGCCTCTCCCTCTCTAGGAAAACAGAAATCTTGGGGGAGTAGAGTGGGAGGCAATAAGGATTTTTTGTGTGTGATTATTTTAGCAAGTTAGCCCAACTTTTAACCCAAACCCATAGTAAATAAATGCTGTTCTAAGAAATAGGACTCCCCTTCTCCCCACAATTAGCGTAGAAGCTGGATTCACTGAAACGGTGTCTGTCTGTCCCATGTCTGCTTGGTCGTCTTTCCTCAGCTTTGTCTCTGGGGTCTCGGCCTAATGTCTCATGATTTGGAGCCCATGACAACATAGTCATTCCCACCCTGTGCCACCTGCACCAAGGTTAGCACGTTGTCTCTGGGTATAAAGAAAAGAAGGGTGACTTCTGTCTGAATCTGCCTTTCCCGGCAACAGGCACCCTGTGGGGTATGGCCTGAGATGTCACTCAACACAGCTCCATCTTGAAGAGATGGGAACACAGAGAAGAGGTGTGACTGGCTCAAGCTCACACAGCTCAGCGGAGTCATAGCTGCATCCGGCCCCTTGCCAATGCCCCATGCAGCTGGAGGGGGATGAGGCTCCTATAGCTGGTGTCACTAGCACAATCACAGAAGGAGTCAGGGAACATCTGGTGGCAACAACGATCCCAGCAGCTCTCCAGGGGAGCTACCCGTGAGCCCTCGTGAGAGGTAAGCAGACGGCAGCCTCAAAGGGATGCGTTAACATCCCTCAAGGCTGAGCTTGGAGGAGGGGATCCAGTTCCAATCATGAGGCCCCATGGGTCCATCATGGTCTAGCCTGGGCTCTCGAATACTCCAGACCTCTTTCCCATTTTTGGAGTGGAATTCCCAGAATTCCTAGCCTTCACTCAGCTCTATAGAGATATGGAGTTAGTAAGAACATCTGAGTGACATCAGTCAATTAGTGATGAGCAAATATTTATTGCTCCCTGCCTAAGTGTCAGGCCCTGAGTTTGTAGCATTGAGGGATACAGAGATTAATAAAACCTGGCTGCTTCTTTCTTGGGGCTTAGAGACTAGCTGGGGAGACAAGGTTTACATCCAGGAAAGGTGAAAGCACATGCAGGAGAAAGCACAAAGCAGGCTGAATTCTCACTCCCCTGTCAGCTGGGTGCTGCTCAGCCCTTACCTAGGGAAGCGCCGGGGAGCTTTCTCGTGGTGCTGCATGAGGCTCTCACCCCCAGGCTGAGAGAGAAAGGACCTTCACGGCCCCAACCCTTGGGGCAGGCAGAGTGCAGGGAAGGGCTCTGGGCAGCAGACATTCGAGGGGATGATAGACTCTGAAAGGGCCTGAGATATCAAACCCAACAGATGGGGGGCGAGGCCAAGAGACAACGTTTCTTGTGCAAGGTCACACTCAGAGTCAGTGTCAAAGTGGGACTAGGACCCAGGCCTTCTATCCGCTTCCTCACGCTCTTCCGCACCTGGCTCTTGTCTCTGAAACCTTCTGATCAGTTCCTGGACGTTGGGGCTCCATGAAGCCCTCATGAGCTCCGCATTTGGCTCTCCGGTCTGTGCCTGGAGGACGCAGGGGTCCTGTTGACTCTGTCTGTAGATGGACTGAGTCCTTCCTGTGCCGCTACCTTAGAGGGCAGGAAAGGGACGTGAGGGCCAAGTCAGGGTGACTATAATCGATGGATGGATTGGGGGCCAATGACCATCACAGCTGACACCATAGTGATAACTTTTGTGAAAGTTAGGCCTGAGTGGAAGCAATGAAAGCTAATGCATTGATTGTAAAGTCTTGCCTTTGAGTCTAAAAAGTCCAACGGAGCAAGGACAGACTAGGGAGGGGGATGGCATACTGAGGCATGAGAGAAGGAGCCCAGAAGGTTCTAGCTTATTGTAAGCTCAATTTTATGGGGTCAGCCATGTATGAGGGCTCTCAGTCAGCTAATGTGATCTCAGGCTGCATTACTAGAGATCCAGTGTCTAGAACTAGGGAGGTGACGGTCTTACTCTATTTTGTGCTGGTCTGTCTACACCTGGAATGTTGCTCTCAGTTGTTTTGGAGACAGAGTGGACAAATTGGCAAATTTGGCAAATTCTTCATGAGAAGACAGGGACCAGGAGACCAAAGGGACACGAAGACACTTCTTCTGAGAACTTTTGAAGGAAGTAGGGGTGTTGATCTTATAGCTGAGGAGCTGTAGCAGGAAGAGGAGATGTGACTACGAATATCTGTCAGGGTGAAAGGGAGCAGGTGTGTTTTGTAGAGGCCCAAGGGAGAGACACGTTTGAGTGTAGGATGTGGATTAGCTGCCTCTTATGGTGTTGCTCTTCACGTCCTGAAAGCAGGCAGAGAAGGGATGGCTCTAAACAATAGTGACAACGAAGACAGCTCACATTTGATAGGTGTCAATATGTGCCATGTGCACATTACATTCATTAACTCACTTAATTTCCCCCAACAACCCTATGAGGTAAGTGCTCTCATTACCTCCATTTTACAGACGGGAAAACGGCAGCCCAGAGGGCATTAACTTGCTCACGGTCGCACGAGGCACTGGGGCTCCAGAGTCTGAGCTGCTACAGCACATGAAGAAGGTTCGAGCAAGAAGACTTCTAGGATTTTTCCTACCTCTGAGACTCTGAGGATTTGAGGAGTTCCCTGCAGGGACCGTCCTCAAGTAATTGACTTCTCGTGGCCTTTAGGTCGTGCTCTGCCTGAGGCCAAGGAGACAAGACACTGCTGACTCATTCTTTCCCAGCTGTGCAGGCTGGGAACAGAGCCAGGCCACCAGCCCTGGTGGCAGGTGCCGGCTGCTGCGGTTTGGCAGCAGGTCAGCAGCTGGGAGGGGGCCTTGGTGGCTGACCTGTAGGGACGGCAGTGGGTCCACAGGAATCCAGGCTCTAGGACCCTTCAGAGACGGGCGGATTTGAGGATAGGGAAGAATGCAACATGGAGTACGACAAGACGGACGCGTGGACTTGAAAAGCCCTATGCAAACGTTGCTCAGCGCCAGGGTCCGGCACGGGTGACTTACAGCCACCTCGGGGACCCTGCTCTGGGGCTGAAGGGAGCTGCCAACAAGCCTCTCCAGCATATCCATTCCTTGGGGCCTGGGACTGTGCTCCGGCTGGGGAAGCACAGCCGCCAGCTTCCTAGCCCCCTGCCTGGCCCCTCTTCTCCCTGCCGGAGGGGCCTCCCCAGTCTAGCTCTTCTCAAAGGTGTTCTGGGCGGCAGCATCCAGCTGCAAGTTGGGGGGGGTGGGTGCCTGGGCCCCACCTGCTTCCCTGAGGGCTGAAGAGATCAGTCATGGTGCAGGGGTGTCCCCTGGGAAGCTCCGCCCCAAACCCTAGACTAATCCTGTCCCCCTCAGGCACTTCCTCCTTGTCTAGAGGCCAGAACCCCAGCTCCCCAGATGGCAAACTGATGCCCTTCAGGATCTTGCCCTTCAGTCTGACTCCTGCAGGACCTCCTGGGCTATGTCAGTCTTCCGTAAGCTGCCGGGATGGTCCCCTGCCTGGGCCACTGAGCCCCAGTTCCTCACCTGCCCGACCTCTGTGCAGATGAAGCTCCCACGGAGATGCAGCTTTGGTGTCACTTCTTCCAAGAGACCTTCATTGTCCTCTCCCCCAAGCCTGGCTCTGAGGGTTCCCCTGTCATGGCACTTACCAGTTGGCCCTGCGAGCGATGGTTGACTGGCCCGTGTCCCCTGAGGACAGGGCGGCTCCTCAACTCTGGAGTGCCAGCCTCTGCAGAATGCTTTGGCTGAACCACAAGCTCTGCTGGTGATGATTCCTCAAGGCTGCACGGCACCTTCCAGTTCATAATGCATTTCGCACTCATTCGTGCTTTGGAGTTTCATGGGATTTTATATGTTACCGTTTCCATTTCACAGGTGAGGAAACTCAGCTTCATGGAGGAAAGTGACTTGACCGGGGTCACGCAGAGGTGAGCCGGAGGCCAGGTGTGGCTCCATCACTGAGCGCTGCTCTGGGCAGCGCTGAGCTAGGCACAGGTGGGAGGATGGATGAGGAGGGCGCCAAGGACTAGCAGAGAGTTACCCATGGAAGTTAAAAGCAGCCTTAGCGCTTCTTTACTATTTGGGGAAACAACTGACTGCCGCCACCCTTTCCAAGGTGGAGTTCTGGGAGGGGTGGGGATTCCTCCAGGCAGCACCACTGAGCAGGTACTTAAGCTTTGAGGAGGCAGTTCCCTCACTTCTAGGCCCTTCCCTCAGCTCTAGAGCTTTGTATTCCAATCCCTGAGCCCCATGCTCCCCCAGGCCCCATCGACTTTTGAACAGCTGACTCCACCCATCGCCTCTCATTGTCCTGCCTTTCATCAGCTGATTTCCTCTGCCTGGAACCTCTTTCCTCCACTTTCCAACTTTATTTGCCCAGTTTAGATACCCCTTGCTCCAGGCAACCTTGCCCGTCTCTTCCCCAGAACTTCCGGAGTACTCTGTAAACCCCTCCACTGACGGACATGCTTTCGTTTATTATCTCAGGTCACATATGTTTGAATCGGGCTCCCTCCACCAGGCCGTGACCCCCTGGAATGCAGGGTCAGGGGCGTGTTTATTTCTGTACTCCCCCATGGTACCTGTGATGTAGCAGGTGCGTGGTTAGGGATGAATGAATAAAGAGACTGGACTGAGTTCATCCTGGCTTCTACAACAAGAGCAGAAAGGACACAGCACCAGCGCTGATCTCCTAACACAGGGTTTCTCTGTCATTTGCATAAATAAACCACTCCGCCAGGTCCCACGCCTCTTGGGACACTTGCCAGCTGCCCATCACCTCCGGTTTCTGGAGAGACACAGTGGCTGTCGGCCCATTTGGGTGGCCTGGCCACATGGCCGTGTTCCAGGTGCCAGCTGTGTGACTGTGTGACATCATTCCCAATACGATCTCCATCTTCTCAGCATCTGCAGCCCCTAGAGGAGTTGCCTCACTGTGAGATGGGCATTACCATCATCTCCATCTTACGCACGGGAAACTGTTGTGGTCAGCGGACTAAAGACGGGGCGGGGCCAAGTCTTGTGTCTCCAAACAGCCCAGTGAAAGCGCTGGAGGTTGGCCTCTCCGTGGGCAGTGAGGCCTCCAAACCCAATGGTCTTTCTTTATCTTTTCCAACCAGCTATGGCCCAGAATTGCACCTTCCTTTTCAGAACGTCTTTAAAAATATATTTAAAACTCAAAAAAATTCTGAGGCTCCTTATCTGAGCTTTTCAACATTGTCCCCCCTTCTCTCCTGAGTGAACTCTAGGGGATGACTTGAGGCTCCGAGGGGCTGCTGCCGTGGTAGGAGGTTTGCACGGAGCTGGGTGTGGAACCAAAGCTCCAGGACAGGCTTCTCCTGACTCCTCTGCCCCTCCTGCCCTGCACCTCCTAAGGGAGGGTTTTGTGCATGGAAGTCCCTTCTCTTTTGGTCTTGGACCCTCTGAAGAGAGAAGGGTGGACACAATCCTGGCACCTAAGGAAGCAGCCAGCCAGACTCTTATTCCTAGTAAGTGAGCAGAAATTCAGTCCGAGTTCATGGTGCCCAAGTTTGTCTGATGATAAAACCTTCTTGATCAGAGCCTTTCTGTGAGGAACCTGACGGATCTACATTTTTTTTTTTAAGATTTTATTTTTCCTTTTCCTCCCCAAAGCCCCCCGGTACATAGTTGTATATTTTTAGCTGTGGGTCCCTCTAGTTGTGGCACACGGGACACTGCCTCAGCATGGCCTGGTGATGAGCAGTGCCATGTCCGCGCCCAGGATCCAAACCGGCGAAACCCTGGGCCGCCGAAGCGGAGTGTGTGAACTTAACCACTCGGCCACGGGGCCGGCCCCGGATCTACATTTTTAAATAAGAGCCTCTCTCACTCAATTTTTATCATTGAGTGAGACCCGGAGGGAACACCTTAGAGCTAGAGACTCAATTCATAGCGCTTTCATCCTGGACTGGAGAGACCCTTAAGGAACCTGTAGGAATGGTCTGATAACGGTGAAATGTAAAGAACCCAGGGAATGCAAGAGAATGCTCCAAAAACACGGAAGATTTTCCACTTTTAATTTATTGTTACTTATTTAGTATTTTACAGACACTTTCATAGCACTGACTATGAGCTACACATTATCCTTTACAAACATTTGCTCATTTAATTTTTGTAGAACCTGGCAGAGGCCCAGGGAGGTTAAGTCACTCGCCCAAGGTCACACAGTCATAAGTGGTGGAGCCAGGGCTCTGACTCAGCTGTCTGGCTCTGGAGAGTTTGATCTAAACCGCTGGGCCATATGTGTTTAAAAAAATCTCTTTCCATTTGGCCACAGAGCAAACCCTCTCTTCAGCATCGTTGTAAAGTAAGTGATGCAGCAGCCTCGTCTGCGTGATTTCAAATGCTTCGCCAGTGTGTCCGCATTAGCGGTGCTGTGATTGCATATGGAGCCCGGTGTGACTTTCTCTTTTGATGGAGAAACATGCCTCTTGTTATGGCAATCCCAGATGCTGTGTGGAAGCTCTAAAGAACAGATCTGAATCCCTTTGTTTCTCACCCTAAACGTTGACATGAACCTAAGGGCTCGGCTGATTCCTGACAGTTTTGAGTCCCTTCGTGTTTCATATATTTCAGACCCGCTTGGGAGCAAACACGTGGTCTTCTCCTTCTTTCTCTCGCAGGGTTTATTTGTAAAGCTTGCATCTGGTTGCTTTTTCGTTTTCCGGAAGGAGGAGGGAAATGACTCCCCTCCTTGAGAGGTTGGATCGAAACTTCTCCCTGAAGGCAGGAGGCAGCTCTATCCGGGTCTAGACCCTTAGCACTATTGTCCCTTAGCGGGCTTGCCCCTTAGCCTCAGTCTGAAAGCTTGGAAGAATCCTTGACCCGCTGGTCTCCTTGCACGTGGACTGGAAAGAAGTTGTGGTTACTCGTACATGTCCACCTCCGCTGAGGAGCAGTGTGGTCACCCTCTGACGGTCCCAGTGAAGTCCCATAGAGGACCCCTCTCTGGCTGAAAGAGCCTGTTGTCACCATGCTACAAGCATTACTGAACATTTGCTACAAGTCAGGCTGTGGGCTAGACGTGACTAGACAACGCCTGAAGTAGGCATTACTGTGCCCATTTTTCAAAGTCGGAGACTGAGGCCCGGGGCGCTGGGCACCCTGCATGCCCATGGTCAGCAGCTTGCGGAAGCAGAGAGGAGACTGAGGACCCACTGTCACACCAACGCCTCTGCTCGCTGCACCCCTCCGTGTAGCGAGGATTCACTCTTATCCCTCACTGCTAATGCAGCACCCCGGGTGGTCTCTGCAGGAGCAAATGAGCAGCAAACTCATGTGGCCAGGGCAGCTGCAACAGACGACCTGTAGTCTGAGAACTTATGCTTCGATTATAGGTGTTGCTTTGTGATTTTCTTGGGGGAGCCTGAGTTCCAGAAAGAAGGACAGGGTGTGAAATTCAAATAGCTTTTTGGGATTACAAATGCACTTTCTTTTTAAAAGGTATGTTTTTGTTTTTTTGGTAGGGAAGATTGGCCCTGAGCTGACATCTGTTGCCAATCTCCTTTTTTTTCTCCCCAAAGCCCCCAAGTACATAGCTGTATATTCCAGTTGTGGGTCCTTCTAGTTCTGCTATGTGGGACACCACCTCAGCGTGGCTTGATGAGCCATGACAGGTCTGCGCCCAGGATCCAAACCAGCGAAACCCTGGGCCGCTGAAGCAGAGCACGTGAACTTAACCACTCAGCTATGGGGCTGGCACCTACAAGTGCACTTTTACTGATGGTCTTAATCCAGGAAGATTATGTGACCCGAAACAGCTGGTAGATGTTAAGTGAGTAGATTCTGTAGCTGTTAGTTATTTTCCCCAAGGAGCTGGAGCTCAGACTTGTGGGCAGCAGAAGGTGAAACAGCTCCAGCTTGAGATATGGCTCAATTCAGTGCCTTTTCTCCATCGCTACCTTCCCTTGGCTTCATCATTGAAATGATGGACTCCTAAAGCGTCCTTCTAACTCCAGGCTTGTCTTCTGGGCACTGGTGTCCACTCTGGCTGCAGAGGGACCTTACTGAGAAACAAATCTGACCTTGACACTGCCCCCTTCACACCTTTCCATGGTGTGACCTTCAGGTCAAGTTCCAAGTCCTTAGCACGGGGCACATGGTCCCTGGCGATCTGGCCCCCTGGAGTCCCAGAACACCTCATCTCTGGCCTCCTTCCCCACTCTCTATGTCCCGGCCATAAGGGACTTCTCCCTGTTCCTCAAACATGCCACTGCTTTCGATGCTTCTGTACCACCTGCCTATAGAGCTAGTCACGCTCACAGATGATCAAAAGACGCTCTTCTCCTGCCTGCCCTCCCCAGGCAGCAATCTTAGTCTCTCTCCTGAGTTTCCCAAGCACCCATACAAGACCCTGTCCCAACACTTACCCCTCAGTGCTGCAATGATTGCTTACGGTGTGTTTCCCCAGTAAGGCTGAGAGTGAGTCTCCACCATCCAACACACGGCCTAGCCCAGGGGCAGTGGTTAGGAACTATTTGTTGAGAAATGAAGGAATGAATGAATGAATGAGTACATGAAGGCATGAACACAGGAAAAAGTAAGGCGTTTACTGCAGAAAGGCCACAACATAACACTAAAGGTAGTGGTGCTAAGCAATTTTACATAGTTTCTTATTTAGACCTTACAATAACCCCATGAGGCAAGTATTATACCCATTTTGTGAATGAAGAAACTGAGGCTTAGAGAATTTAAGTTAATTGCTCAAAGTTTCCCACCTAGTAAGTGATGGAGCTGGGAGCAAATCCAGAATCAATAGACTTGAAAGTTCAATCTTGTAACCCCTTATCCTCAGTTGCCTGTCTGGCTCAGCTCAATCTCACATTCCCTGCCTGTGGCTGAATTGGGTCACAGTGGAGAAAACAGCAGTAGCTGTCAAGGGCAGAGGACAGAGGGCAAAGGGTGGAGGGCAGAGGGCAGAGGGCGGAGGGCAGAGGCTTCCTTTCTCTCACGGTGGGTTCAGCCGCACCGCTTCTCAGATCTGGATCAGTCGAACCCGTCCGGGACAAAGTTGTGTGGGTAAAGGTCAGGGGAAGGAACAGACGGGAGAGGAGAGGTATGCAGGAGGCCGTCTGCTCCTGGCAGCTCGCTGGTGTGTTCTCAGCTTCCCAGGAACTGCACGGTCTGGAGTGCAGGGGAAGCCTTGCCTCAGAGAAGCACCCAGTTGAACAGGGAACACTCTTCTGGCTGGGGGCAACTTATTTCCTCTTCTTGCTGGATGAAAATGCAAATTAGGTTTTTTGTTTTTTGCAATATCATTGGGCTTGATTTCACTACATCAATCCCCTTAAGAACAAAATAAATGCATGCTAGGATATTTGAAAAGTGTACAAGGATGAGTATGTATGTGTGCGAGGAGCCTGACAGAGCCGAGAAGATGTTAGCGGCAAGCGGTGAATGATGTCTCTCCCAAGTCCCGTCTCCCAGGGGATTCTTAGTGACGCTATAGCCGAAACTGGCTGTCACCATTTCCTCTTGCAGCTGGGCACACTGCTAGACATTTCTCCACCTCCCTTTCAGCTAGGTAGTGCCAGAGGATAGAGTCTAGCCAATGGAATGTAAGCACTCCTAGTCCTGGCTGTTAAAACAAAACGAAACAAATGAAACGAAAGTCCTGTAGGGTCTTTCCATAGGCTGACGACCCTGGAGGCTCGGTGTTGAAAGTGAGACACAAGATAGAAGCAGCCTGGGTTCCTGAATCACTGTGTGGAGGAGAGACATTCCCTCCTCACTATCTCAAAGCCAGGACTGTGTCTGGATCATCACTCTAGTGCTTGCACAAGGCATGGTGCAGAGCGAGTGCTTGATAAATGTTTGATGAATGATTGAATTGTATGGAGATTGCACCAAGGACCTTCACATCTATATCATATTTGATCCTTACAACTATGTAAGAGTAACATGCTATACTTTTTTACAGACCTGGTGAGCAAGACTTAGACAGTGAAGTGACGTGCCTAGCTCAGCAATGCTGGACTGGTTCTCCTGACTCCAGACTATAGCCTGAAGGGCAGAGAAGGGGTGAAGTTTAATCCATGACTAGCAGCAAGGCAGTTCGGGGCTTTGGGCCTGGGCTTTAGTGATGAACTGCTCGAGAGGGAAAGTGGCCCTGAGAGCAGTGGCACTCAAGCCTTGGTCTGTATTAAACTGCCAGGCACCTCAGAATCAACTGGGGATTTAAAAAGTAGAGTTTTTCTAGACCCTGTCCCTAGAGATCCTCTTTCAGCAGGTGTAGAATGAGGCTCTGGAATCTCCATTTCTAAAAGGGCCTCCAAAGAATTCTATACGTCGCTGGGTCTAGTAAGCACTTTGTAAAGGAAAAAGGCACTCCCTTCGCAGTCAGACAAAACTCCACACCCCAGCTCTGCCACCTGTTAGCAGAAGGACCTTCGGCCTGTGATTTGACCACACTGAGCCTCATTTTCCCCATCTGTAAATTGGGGATCAAAACTCCATCCGCACTGGGTGGCTGTGAGGATTAAGTGGCACGGTGCATGTAAGCCCCTGGCAGTAGGGGCTGTCCTGTCTGAGGGTCTCTGAGGTCCAGCCAGAGCATTCGTTCCCTTGGGCATTCTCTCCTCGCTGTCGTCACGAGGATCCTCCTTCCTGAGCTTTCTAATCAGGTTCAACCTCCTTAACTGTAAATGGAGATGGTAATGTATAAGCCAAGTGTCACCCCGCCCGTGGGTGTCCTCAACAGCTCCAGCCTGATGTGGTCCCTGTCCTTCAAAATTCAAACAACGTTAGCTGTAGACTTTTTGTGGATGTCCTTCACCAGACTGAAGAAGTGTCCTTCTATTTCTGGTTTGCTAGGAGTTATTGAATAAATGGATGTTGAATTTTGTCAAATGGTTTTTATTCATCAATCAATATGACCATGTAGTATTTCTTCTTTATAATATTAACATGATAGATTACATTGATTGATTATGAATATTAAACCAGCCTTTCATTTCCAGAATAAAGCCTCTTGATTGCTATGTATTATTCTTTTAAAATGTTGCTGGATTCAATTTGCAAATATTTTGTTGAGGGCTTTTGCATCTATGTTCATAAGGGATATTGATCTCTATTTTTCTTTTTTTTTTAAGGAAGATTAACCCTGAGCTAACTACTGCCAGTCCTCCTCTTTTTTTGCTGAGGAAGCCTGGCCCTGAGCTAACATCCGTGCCCATCTTCCTCTACTTTATACGTGGGATGCCTACCACAGCATGACCTGCCAAGCAGTGCCATGTCCGCAACCGGGATGCGAACCGGCGAACCCTGGGCCGCTGAGAAGTGGAACGTGCGAACTTAATCACTGCGCCACCAGGCCAGCCCGTCTAGTTTTCTATTTTTAATTCTTTCTTTATCTGGTTTTGATATTTAGGCAATGGTGGCCTAATAAAATGATTGGGAAGTGTTTCCTCCTGTTTTATTTTCTGAAAGAGACTGTAGAATTGATGTTTCTACAGTGAAATTATCTAGCCTGAAGATTTCTTTTTCGTAACTACAAAATAAATTTCTTTGGTAGTTACAGAACTATTCAGGCTATTTATTTCAACTTGGACGAATTTTGTAGTTTGTGTTTTCTGAGGAATTGGTCCATTTCATCTAAGTTGCTGAATTCGTGTGTGTGGAGTGTTCATGGCCTTCCTTTATTACCTTTTGAATGTCTGTGGTCTCTCTAGTGCCAGCTCCTCCTTTATTCCTGATATTGATGATTTGTGCCTTCTCTCTTACTTCCTTTATGAGTCTTTGTCGAGGTTTCTGAATTTAGTTGATTTTTTCAAAGACTCAGCTTGGTTTAACTGATTTTCTTTATTGCCTTCTGTTTTCATTCCATTGATTTCTGCTCTTATCTTTATTATATTCTTTCTTCTACTTGCTTTGGGTTTATTTTGCTCTTTCTTTCTAGTTTCCTAAGGTGGAGGTTTAGATCATTGATTTCAGATTTTTCTTTTTTTCTTATATAAACATTTAATACCATAAGTTTTCCTCTCAGCACTGCTTTAGCTGCATAGTGCAAATTTTGATATGTTGTATTTTAATTTATGTTCAGTTCAAAATATTTTCTAATCTCCCTTGATACTTCCTAATTGACCATGGATTATTTAGAAATGTATTGTTTAATTTCTAAGTGACTGGAGATTTCCCTTTTATCTTTCTGTTTTTGACTTCTAGTTTAATTCACAAATGACCAGAGAACGTACCTTGTATGATTTCAGTTCTCTTAAATTTGTTAAGGTTCTTTTCTAATGACCTAGGATATGATACATCTTGGTGGCTATTCCATCTATACTTGAAAGGAATATGTGCTGTGCTGTTGTTGGCTGGAGTGCTCTATAAATGTCTTTTAGATCCACTGGTTGACGGTCTTGATCAGCTCTTCGATATCCTTGCTGATTTTGTCTCCTAGCTCTATCTATTGTTACTGAGATGGAGGTTTCAATTCTCCTAGTATGGTTTTTCCATGCATCGTGCACAGGTTTGACAGCTGCCTTCAGTGGGAGAGACAGGCTGGGATCTGCTTACTCCACTTTATTCAGAACTGGAACACATTTGCCTCTTTACCTAAATCATGTTTGTGCCCACTGCTTATTGACTGAACACGTCTCTTAGGAGAGACATATCCTAGCCATGGAACATCGGAAATATTGGACTTCCTTCGCCTTCTGAGTGCCTAGTCATAAGACCGGCTTTAGGCATAGAGTTGCAGGAGAGTGGGGTACTCGGGCTTCATCCAGAAAGCGGGTTCCTCCCACACATCAGAAGGGTCTAGTGTTCACTGAAGAGTCCCTGCTCTCTCCTTGCCTTCAAGAGAGGATTCCTTCAGCAGGGGCCAGATCAAGAGAGGCATCCCAGAGGAGGGGACACCTGAGTGAGTTTCAAGGCTATTTCAGGGTCATAATGGTGAGAAAGGCTGGAGGGATGGTGGAGCGAGCAGCCTCTGCAAAGGCCTGGAGCAAGGAGAGCCCAAGGTGGGCCCAGACACGTGGATACTTCTCCTGGCCACTCTTCTGCTCTCTTCTTGGGACTACTGGTGGCAGGTGCAAGAATCTTGCCTCTCACCTGAGCAGCCTCTGCAGGCTGCCAAGGCCTGTCCCTAGGATCACCTTGCCGTGAACAGGTGAGGACACTGAGGCTTTGCGAAGGGGCTCGCCCACACCACCCTACCACACAGTCACAGAACTGCTCCAGAACGTAGGGCAAGCTTCCATTCTTCAGCACAGTGTCACCAATTACAGTCACCCCGGTTTACATTAGATCGTCAGAGGTGCCTGGGCCTCGAGGGGACATATCAGAGTCTCCAGGGGATGAGTGATCAGCCCTTCACAGTCTGAAAAAGCCCCCTCCTGGGAAGGGCGCGCCTCCCCTCCCTGTGCCTGCGGGTGAGCCTCTGATTTAGCTCAAAAACCTTTCACTTAACAGATAATGAAACACAGGCCCAGAGAGGGGAAGAGACCAGCCGAAGGGATTCGAACTGGGACCAAAGCTGGGGGTTTGGGCTCCGGACTGTGGCTCTGTAACGATGAATTAATCGTGGTTAACATTTATGGCGCGGTTGTTACTCCATCCGATGATGTTTCGCTAACACCTTACGTGGGTGAGCTCAGTGATTCTTCAGTGTCCCCCTAGGAGAGAGAGATGACTACTATTGAGCTCTCTTCACAGATGAGGAAACTGAGGCACGGAGAGGTCTAGTGACTTGTTGAGGCTCATGTAACTGGCACCTGGGGAAGCAGGGAAGCTGGCCCTGGTGCTCTGTGAGCAGTGCCTTTGTGCCCCCCATGCCCACCTCCCCTGCTTTCTCCCGGCCTCTTATGTCTCACCATCAGGATCCCTCCACAACCAAACGAACTGCCTTGGATCTGCCTTGTTTTCCTTTTAGGGGCAGCTGGTCAGTCAGTGGGGGCCCCTCAGTGTTAGCGACATTGGCCGGGGATGTCTCAGTGCTTGCACAGAGCAAGGCCTTAGGTGCCAAGTGCCCGCCCAAAGGTCCTGCCACCTCTGAGGAAGGGGCCTGCCTGGGCCTGGGCTCCCCTCCTGCTGGCCTGGCCTCCTGCCAAAGCCCACATCCTCTCAAGGTCTTGAGACCAGGAGCTCTTCCCAGCTGAGTCAGACCCCGGCTGAGGGGCGGCCTGGGGCAGGCGTGACAATGCATCTAAAATTACCCGGCAAGGCCGAGCGCCCTCCACCCTTCCTGCATTCCTCCCCGAGGCTGGACCTGCTGGAGGGAGGCCTCAGTGGATTTGGGTGATTCCTGTTGAGACCTGTGCTCCGCAGGCTCCTGGACACACAGCCTGTGGGAAGCAGGCTGGCCGTGGGAGCCGGGGCCTCTGCTCCAGCATCTTCTTTTGAGCCATGAAGGGTTCTCTTGGCCTCTGTGTTCCCTCTCCTTAGATCACATTTGCCTGGCTAACTCCTATTTATCCACAGGTGTTTGCCTAGATGCCCCTTCCTCTAGGAAGCCTTCCTTGCATACCTCCCTCTGCTTCTACCTGGGTTGCATGCCCTTCTCCATGCAGTGCTCACCCCTCACAGGGCTTTTCCCACGGGTCAGCATCTACCTGTCCATGAGTCTGTCTCCTTGATACAGGGGACAGGAGCACTGTCGTATTCCCATTCCCCAGCACAACACCCAACAGATAAGAAATGCTTGATGGTGTTTCTTGAATTAAAGCAAAGATGTGAAGGGTGAAGACTGAATTGTATTGTTTTCTTCGTGCTCCAGATTGAGGACATTCATAGACATAAAGAAACGAAACATTCCCCTGTTCAGGTATTAAATGGAGAAAGATGCCTTGTATAACCTCTTGTTTTAGTGTTGCAAACCCTCAATGGTTTCTGCTGATGTCTAAACTTCTTCCTGAATGGGATACTTGGGATAAAACTTTAGATGTCATTGCTGGCAGGACTCTGAGAGTCTTTGTTCCTATTTTATAAAGAAGGAAGTAGAGGCTCAGAGAGGTTCAGTAACTTGTGAGGGTCACACAGCCAGGAAGATTTAGGGCTGTCTCATGATTCGTATGCCATGTGTGGTTCTTACCTCCACGAGGCTTCCATGCAGCACAGAAGACACATAGGTACGAAGACAATGACATCATTGGGAAAAGTGCAGTGACTGAGGGACAGGGAAAAGTGCCATGGGAGCCCCGGGGAAGAGGGAACTGACTGCTGGAGAGTTTGCCAAGTGGCCCAGGGTGGGAGGCCATGGGGACAGCACTGCAAGGCAAGGAGGTCTGAAAGGCAGAACTTTCCAAGAAACGGTGACACTCTCTGCCTCCTGGGCAGCTGCTGACATGAACTGAGACGGACATTCGGGGGGATTCGGCGTTGCTCCGCCACCCTCTGCAGCGAGGTCTGTGTCTGGCCAGCGAACCCTCAGCTACCAATCCCCACCGATGAACTCTCCAACATCAAACAAGCCACATTTCCAGAACGTCAGGATTTCTGGAAGTGTAAAACCTTCGCCAAGAGGCGGAGAACAGCCCTCTGGCTTGGTCTTGGACGAGGTGTGCTCAGCCACCTTCCTGCCCCTCCAGGCTGCATCCGTCCTTCCATCCATCCACGCGTGCTGCCACATTGGCAGGTCAGGGCAGGAGCCTTCTCTGGCCTGCTGTGGGTCTCCCTCTGAGACGGTGATGAATGCACCTAGGGATTAGCCGACTTTCCTTGGCCCTGGTGGTGCCAGGAGTGAGCACATTCCTGAAAGGCCAGAGCTGATGGATGCCCCGGGGGGAGGGGGAGGTTTTGGGGAGAGGAGAAGCTCGAGTTCGGGAGCGGATTCCTAACATTCCCGGGGATGGAGACAGCTGAGAGACAGGCCCAGACCAGGGGGAGGCGGCCCTTGATGTGCACCTCCCAGCCCTCCCCACCCAGGCCCCGGAATGTTATCTTTCCTCTAATCACTCGCAGGCCAGGGAAGAATGAGGAGGTGGCACCTGGCTGTGTGCTCCCGAGAGGTGGCGTTGGCTCCTTCTGGCTTGGGGGAGCAGTGGGGGCTGAAGGGGTGCAGGATCATGGCCTAACGGGACTGGGAGGAAGGGAGTGGCACCTCCCGAATCCCACTTACGTGCATCGTAGGTAAAACCCAGGTGGGGAAGCACGTGGAACCCCTGAGCCTCCCAGCTGTCAAGGAGCTTATGGCCCCACCCCCTCCACCCCCTTATTTGATGGCTGAGGGGTCTTCAGCCCCAGGGCACATACCAGGACTCCTGCTTTTTTTGTTTCATGAGCAAACATTCTTTCTCAGATACCCCTAGCCCTGGGCCTTGGTTCCCCAACTCTAGAAATGAGAGAGGGGATGCGATGGTCTCTGAAGATGGTTCTGATGTCCTAGGACCTCTGTGAGCATGCACCCCAGACCACTCCCACGTGGTGGCTGGTGGACGGGCAGCCAGGGGACAGGGAAGCGTTAGTGACTGGCTCTCGTCTTCCAGGGAGGCCTTTGGAAAACATCAGAGGGGGACCCTGGAAATCTCCTTCATCGGAACCTGAGCTCCAGAGGCCGCCTGGCAGAGGGGAAAAGTGTCAGCA
The DNA here is from genome assembly GCF_021613505.1 of Equus quagga. Lineage (NCBI taxonomy): Eukaryota > Metazoa > Chordata > Mammalia > Perissodactyla > Equidae > Equus > Equus quagga. Next base: position 126,799,998 of record NC_060271.1, on the reverse strand, counting down.
CTAGGCGGAGGCACGGTTCCACCACTTGTCAACTGTGGGCCTCGAGCATGTGCTGAAAACCCAAGGCTGGTTCCCAAACTGGAAACAAGGTAATGGTGGCGCCCTCTCCTGGTCGTTGTGGGTGGGAGCAGGCTTTCCCGAGGCTCCTTCTTTCCAGGGTGGGCTTCCTCCCACCCCCATTCTTGCTCTTGTCTGGCTACAGGTGACTCTGGAGTGTTGTTCAGATGAGGCAGCCTCAGGGTTTGGTGGTCTCAGGACTGCGTCGGTTTCTTCTGTGGTAGTTCTTTTCCAGAAGACACTTTGCTTAATATCTGAATGTGATTTCCTCTACATGCCGTTTAATACTTTTCACAAAAAAAGCATTTGCATGTTGGAGGAGAGAAGGACTTGGAAGATTGGAGCCAAGGCTTTTCGCCTGCCCTTCGCTCAGCCCCGAGGGGCCACACAGGGCCAGGATGCCTGCATGCAGTTCTCACTTTGTCCTCGTGACAGCCCCCGAGACAGGGATTTCTCCCCATTCTGTAGGTGAAGAAACTGAGGCTGAGGGACATCAAGGTCACACAACTAGTATGAGGCAGAACTAGGGTTGATTAATAAGAGCTGGGCCAGACTGTGTGTTTGTTTGGTGTTTGAAAGCAGAGGAGCCCCCTGAACCGCCCTATAAATCTCAAAGGAGACATGTGATGAGCAAGAACTGTTATCTGGTGGTTTCATGATAACTTACTGAAAGACAATTGACCTAGGCATGCAAGTTGCTTTTAAAACGTCAATATTCTAGATAATACTGCTACGATCATTTCCATACATCCATTCACAATTCATACAAAATGCCTACTGTATGCTGGGCACTGTGTTGGCTGCCCACGTGGGCAGGACTTTTTGTGTCAATCACAGAGGGACTGCTCCTCTGTCTGTCTTGCCCGCTCCCCACCACACGTGTCACCGCGCCTGGAACAAGGAGCTGTTCGGAAGCTATTAATCGTGCTTCAGAGACATCAGAGAGCCCAGAGTGGGCTGGCTCTATTTTCCTTCAACCAGGAAGCTAAAGACTGTATCTCCTTGTGCAAGCGACCCTTGAATGCTAGCTGGAAAAAACGAATGGAGATTCTGGGCGCTGTCCGCGTCAGAGCTTCCTGAAACCCTTCACGGAGCAGCACATACCCATGACCTCATCTCCTTTGCTGTCCTCCTCTTTCTGGTCGAATCAAACAAAAACAAAACATTTGCCAACACTATCCTTAGGGGCTGTTCTATATTAAGACAAGCAATTGTGAGGACGTCTAAAATTAGCCCATCGTTAATCAGGTCCTGTCTCCAGCATAGATGACTCAGTTTCCAATTGCACAGGTCCTGAATCCTGATGGTGCTCTCCGAGGCAGCGCTCAGCGACATTAAGGAAGTCCAGTGCTGGGACACGGTACGGCTGTCGGCACTGGTAAAAAGTGCAGCAGCTTTAGAGTCAGGCAGCCTGCATTTGAACCCTGGCTCTGACCCTCACTAGCTTCAGATCCAAAGGCATCCTTCTTAACCTCTTTGAGCTTCAGTTTCTCCAGATGAAAAGAGGGGTTGAAAGCATCCATTTCATAGGATTGTTGTAACACTTCAACAAGATACTGTGTGTAAAGATACACCTAGCACAGTTCCTGGTGCCACCGTTCTTCTAACGTGTTGGTTTCCTTCCCCTCCCGACCAGGGCCGTCGTTCCCTATGCCGACTCACACAAGCCACCTTCTCAGCTGGGGTGTCTAAGTCCCCCCTCCCTCCTGAGCATGCCTCGGGCCAGCCCAGCACACGAGCAGTCCCCTTTCTACCTAGCCAGTATGGCAACCTGCACTGTATCGAATTAGATCAGTGTTCATCTCATCTGAGGGTCAGATGTAGGAAGGTCTCAGCCATGGAGCACAGCCATCTCCCTGGAAGTCAGCAGAAAATGCCCCTCGTGACAGGGAAAATAACTTCCGCAAAGTGCGTGCATTCTTCCATGTAGCAGAGAGCGCCAATTTCGGGCTCTCTCGTCAGAGTTCGGGGGCACAGAATGCTGCGTGAAGTCAAAATTACCAACTGGATCAGGTTGAGTGGTTTGTTCTGGAAAACCTAACTTCTTCCCCTGGTTAGTGGGAATGGTGGTTTAGAAGCAGTTGAGGACGCAAGGAGAGATGGAACTGAGAAGCGACAGCTTCAGGAACTGAGAAAGCGGAATTCGTCCCTGGAAAAGCAGACTGCGGCCAGTCAGAGCAGGGCCAACCTGGGCAGCTCGGCGTTTGCAGACCTCATCAACGTCTCCAAGTCTGTTCAGTGGCAGATGCTGCACGGGCTGTGTTAAAGAAGTCGGGAATGCTTCTAATCTACTTTATACTACCCATATGAGGGGCTAAAAATAGAAAAGCTTATGGCTTCAACTGGAAAATGTCAGTAACCTGGAAGACTAGCCTTTGTGGAAGAGTTTACTCACCTCACTCCAGAGGCCAGGGAGGGGCTGCAGGAAAGGCTCTGCCTGGCCTCAATGAGGGGTAATAGTGCGTGTGGGGGCAGGGAGCTTATGGGAAATCTCCGTGCCTTCCCCCCAGTTTTGCTGGGAGTTTACCACTGCTCTGAAAACTAAAGTCTATTAAAAAAAAAAAAAAAGAGTGATATGGGATTGGCACAGATTGGTTTTTAATGTTCCTCTTTCTAATCCTGAATATATGAACATCACTTTTGACCGCTGGTGGGTGTGGAATGTACCTCTTGCTAAACCTCCATTTCCTTTTCTGTAAAATGGGAACAAAACCAAGGCCTGCCTCAGGGGGCTGAAGTGAGGGTTAATCTGGATCGTGATTCTACAGCCCGGGGCTCAGAGCCTGCCCAGCAAGTGCTGAGTGCCGTGAAGCCACCACTAGCTCTCTCGGTTCTTTGTGTTTGAAGGAAAAAATCGATTTTGAGTCAATGTAACTACCTTTGGGGGTAGCGCCAAGGAACGGGAGCTTGATTTAGGTCAGAAATAAAGGTCATTTTGAGCCATCAAGCTCCTGCTCTCAGAAGGAGTTGGCTGCCTCTTGTCATGGATCCCACCCCGAGGAAGGTCCATGTTCTAGCCCTTCCCCCAAAGCCGCCTTCCATTCCTTGCACTGTGAGCATCTGATAGCTGGGAGGGAGGAGAGAAACTGCCCCCTGAGCCCGGGAGTCTTTAAGCTGGGCAGGAGTTGAAGGGTCCCTCAAACAAAGCCTGTAATGTGCAGTGACATTGTAAGGTACTGAGTGGTGGCCCTTCTTGGGCCTTGTCACATATGTCCCCTGATGGCTCCCACCCCCATCCAGGCAGCAAACAGGGCTGTGAGCTTTGGGAGGCAGAGCTCGTCTCCTTGCCTTGCATCCCCAGAAGGTGGGCACGAGGGGCGCGGAAGGATGCTAGGACAGGGAGTCAGGGAGACCTGGCTTCTTGGAGCCCGTTTGCCGATGGGATGAATTGAGTTGGGAATCTCTGCCCTCATAGCCTCCCAGCGCTGTTGAGAGCCGCAGGCGGGGGAGCTAGTTTGAACACACTGTGGGAATTGCCAGCTGCAGAAGTTGAGTGTGAGGAGGAGAAAGACCATTTTGGATGCTGGGTGCCTTGCCATTGAGGGATGTCACCAGCCGCTTCTCTTTCCTCTCACTGGGGTGTGGTCTTTTGGTCACAGCTCATGTCCATATGCTCCATCCTCAAGTCCCAGTTGGGTCAACCGCCCAGATTGCCCCATGGAGGCCATGTCGGGGGAGCTTCCTGTTTCTCCTTAGTTAGTGCTAAGAAGCTGCACCCAGGATAGGGAATGTGCTTGTGTGGGGCCACCTGGCCTGTGAGGGAGTAGGGTGCAGAGGGTTTAGCCCTGGGTTTCTGGGCTCCCAGACTGCCTCCACCACTCCAAGCTGGCATTCACAGCCTGATGGTCTTTCCATCTCTCCATCACTCAACGCCACGAGCACATTAACTGAACCATTTTTATCTTCTGATATGCAGTGGAGGGAGTGTCTACAGGACACCTTCCAAAAATAATATTTTGACTCTCTAGCAGCAAAATACACAGAATCCATTCTTGTCATTTTTGAATCTCTGGCAACAACTCAACACATTCTTATTGAGAACAATATAACAATCTGACTTTTGTTTTGGCCCCTAAGTTCTTTTGTCCCTTCCAACAAAGTGTGAAATGTGCGCTTCCCAGCCATCGGACACCAGCTCCTGACAATGTAGAAAAAATAACAATGCAAGCCAGAGGCGGGGGGCGGAGGGGAGGGCGCTGGCACCACCATCCCAGTCCTTTTGAAATTCTCCATTTGAGTTACAAGGAAGACCAAAAATAATTAGCTGTCAACAACCACCTGGTAACAATGGGTCAGCAACACTTTCTGGTTGTGGTTTGCAGTCAAGGATGGTGCGATGTCAAAGGTTGTGCCTAACCTACCCTCATGTCTTTCCCTCCCCCTGACTTATTATGTCAGCTTCCACAAAGTGATCTCTCTGTCTGAGCACCTACCACCCCCTTTTAACCTGAGTCAGCTTAACCGTTATCTCTGCTAAAGACTTCACTGACTCATTCATCCATTCGACAAATGTTTGCTGAAATCTATAATGTGCCAGCATTTTCCAAGTGGTGGTAGCCATCACCCAAGCACAGGTCAATGCTCCCTCCTTTGTCCTATGTCTTTGTTTGTGTTCCCTCGTTTTATGTAGAAGGAAACAGGTGAGAGAGGGGAGGTGACTCAAGCCAGAGTGATGTAACAAACGACAGGAGAACACAGAGGTGCTGAGAGGCTATACCACTGCTCAAGTGTCCATAGATGCCCTGGGTTGCACACGCAGGCAACTGGTCACCCTCTCATCCCTGCACAGTGGCAGAGGTGCCCCTAAGGCCTCAAGAGCAGGAGGACACGGTGGCTGTGCACCCAAGCTGGCAGGGTGCACCCTGGATGGCACATGAAGAGCTAGGGGAGGGGAGTAGGGAGTGATGTGTGGCTCCAACAAGAGCTGATGGAGACTGGGGTGCAAGCGTGTGGCTGTGTAGCCTCTAAGTTTCCTCCCTTTACTGGCAGCGGGCGTGATAGATGGCCCCTGAGCACCTGATGCCCAGGGGAGGTGACGTCCTCTCCTGTGAATGGCCGGGTTGCCCTCCAGTAACACACAAGTCTCCTCTTAACCCACCCCGCTTCCACTGCACCCCTTGATGCTTTCTCTGCAACCCCTGCCTTCCTCTGCTCCAACTCTAATGGCCAATTCAACTTAGTATTAACAAGAGCTGCTCTTTTTTGAATGCCTACTGTGTGCCAGGTACTGCAGTGGGTACTTTGGCTAAATCAGATCAAATCTTTGCAACTTTCCAGGAAGATACTTATTGTTTATCTCATTTTGCAGAACAGAGGTTAACTGGCTTGCCCAAGATGGCTCAGCTGATGCCTGGTATGCACAAGACCCCCCACAGAGGTTGGCTCCTGCCCCCATGGAGGTTGACACAGAGCCTGAGAGCTAAAGTGGAGGGTGTGGGACCTGGAATTAGCCTTTCTGAGGTTGAATCTCTGGTCCTGCACAGCCCAGGCACCCTGCTGCTCCTTTCTGGGGCTCCATTTACTTATTTGCAAAATGAGGGTACTAATAATACACATTTCAGGAAGTTATTGGGAAAATCAAATGATATGACTTACACGAACAGAACTGATAGGAATTAGAGTACCTCAAAGATGTTAGCCATCATTTTTATGATCAAATAACAATACGGTCATTCGTATAAGGAGAATATTGGTGCACTCATTATGAAAATCATTGTGATTGAACATGTTTGTTCTGTCTTCACCAATGGCGTAGGACTTTAAGCTGTACCTTCTCCATGAAGGCTGTCCTACAGGCTTCTGTGGAAACAAGTTTAATTCTGGCTCTCATCACAGAGCCTCAGTTTGCCCATCTTAAACGGGGATGACCAGTCTGTTGAGATAATTGACGTGAAAGTGCTTTGAAAGCTGCCAAATGCTGTAGCGAAGGGGGTGATTATTAATCTAGATGATTCAAGCATCAGATTTATTTAAGAATAAAACTAGGAAGTTGCATAGATATCTCTTGAGGCTTACTGCCTGCCAAAGCCACTTCTAGGGCCATATTGGTGCTGAGGGATCAAAATCTTCTTCACTTTCAAATTCCCACTTTACTCTCAGCACCCTCCTCTGGCTGGTTAGTGATTTTTGGTAATGGAGGGGAGGATTTATCTTTGGGGTGGACCCCTGCCCTGCTGCAGCCTCAGCCAGTAGCCAAAAATAGAGAAGATGGTGTCCCAGTGACAGGGAGCATTCATTCCAAACCTTGTAAGCTCTACCTCCAAAATAGGCCCGGAACCTGGCCACTTCTCACCCGCTCCTGTGCTGCCTGGGCATGAGCCCTCACTGGCTCTCCTCTGTGTGATGGCAGGTCTCCTAACTCTGTCCCTCTTTATACCACCCCCAGTCTGTTTTCCACACAGTAGCCACAGTGATACTTTATAACTCGTTTCTCCAAAGAAGATCGACAAATGGCCAAAAATCACATGAAAAGATGCTCATCATTAATCATTAGGGAAACGCAAGTCAAAACCACAATAAGATACCACTTCATACCCACTGAGATGGATATAATCATTTTTTTCAAGAAAGAAAAGTAACAAGTGTTGTTGACGAAGTAGAGAAACCGGAATCCTTGTACATTGCAGGTAGGAATGTAAAATGGTGCAGCCACTGTGAAAAATACTATGGTGGTACCTGAGAAAGTTACACACACAATTACCATATGACTCACCAATTTTACTCCTGGGTATAAACCCAGAGAATTGAAAATAGGCACTCAAACCAGTACTTGTACACGAATGTTCATAGCAGCATTATCCACGAAACAGCCTAAATGTCCATCAGTGAATGAATTGATAAACAAAGTGTGGCATGTACATGCAATGGAGTATTATCCAGCCACTATAAAAAAAAAGGAAGTACTGACACATGCGACAACTTGGATGAATCTTGAAAACATTATGCTAAGTGAAAGAAGCCAGACACGAAAGGTCACATATCTTATGATTCCATTTATGTGAGACATCCAGAATAGACTGAGATCCATAAAAGCAGATTGGTGGCTGCCAGGGGCTGGTGGGGATGTGCAGAAATGGGGAGTGACTGCTTAATGGGTGTGGGGTTTCCTTTTGGGGTGATGAAAATGTTTTGGAACTAGATACTAGATTTCAGTGAATCAGTAAATGTAAGTCTGAGAAGGATTGATACAACCATTCAGATTCCATGATTAAAAAGTCTGTACCCCCTGGCTATGCCTTAAAATAAAGGATGCCCGACTTACAAGGCCAGGAAGAAACAGCCCGCTGTTGACCTGACCTATGATATCAGGATGCAGGTATTCATCCAAAGGGTTGCAGAAAACAGTTCAACCTTAAAGTCTGGCTTTACAAGCACCATCCTATCCCTTCTTAGGCTGTGCTGTAATTAACATTCACCTTTGGGATTAATTGTCTTTCTCTCGTTCTCCACTGTCCCTGAAGCATCATTTATACAGATGCCTAACTATAACAGCTTACATCTGTGGTGTGACTTATAAGTTGACAATGTTTGGAGAACTACTGTTTATTGAGGGCTTAATACATGCCACAATCCTTGTGGGAAATATCTCATTTCCTTCTCCCTGAAGGTGTGGATCTCAGAGAAGAGGAAGGTGGAGCTGGGAGAGATCAGGTATTCCTGACCCTGCAGGGTCTGTCCCAGGCTTCCTTTCTGCCCCACGTCAGCTCCATGAAGGTATTTTCCCCACAGTCTGCGAGGAGGACACTCGAGGTGACAGGCCTTCCAACTCCCCGCAGGGCTTGTACACCGTGTCATGCTTTCCCAAGGCTGCAACAGTTCCCTTTTGGAGCAATTCCGATAGGTTCCTTCATGGGGTGGTTCTTCAAGTGTGTCTGGAATATAACTCAGTGTAGGAAAACTCACTTGCCCGCCATTCCCAGGAGCACACATGACACGAGGAGCCTGTCTGCTGTTCCAGTCGGCCCTGCTTGCCCAGAGAGGGGAAAAGGAAATCGATGCTGGTTCACTTATTTCCTAACTCTTAAGGCAACAGGGAAACGTGACAGCAGATATGCTGAACGTTCATTTGAATTCCAGGATTCCAAAACGAGAGAAGAATCCGAAAGGTGTTAAACTGACCTCATTTGTTCATGAAACAAATACTAAGAACCTACTCTCTGCCAAAGCCCCTGTCAGGTCCTAGGGCTGCAGGGGAACTGGACATGGTCTCCCTTTCTAACAGCTCACAGATTAGGAGAGAGGCCGATGAGTGAATGGAAAATTATAATCCATTGTGATGAGTCTGGAGTAACCAAAGAGAGCACAGAGTGCTGTGGGACAGAGGTCAGGAAGCAAAAGCACTGTTCATTTCACCTGGGCTAGTCAGGAAGGCTTCACATAGGAGGTGGCATTAGAAGTGGACTGTAAAGGATGAGTAGGAGTTTGCTAGGCCATTCCAGGAGCAGAAATGGCATGGCAAAGGCAGAGGACACATGGTGGCCTGCTGAATTTGGGGCCAAATACAGCAGCTTTGGAGAAGCTTTGGACACGGGCTATAGACTTCTAGATCTATGAATACCTCCTTCTCTAACTTGGGCCCTCATCTCACCTGCCTCTGTCTCAGGTACAGGGAAAGTATTGTCTGTTGAGAATTAAAAAAAAATAATAAAACCACTAAAAGTCAGCCTGCTTTTTCTTATCACTGTGTGCTAGCAATTCTAAACAACATCAGTGATAACATACTCCTCCCCAAAATGTCTTTTGTGGGTCTAAGTTCTAAACAATAGCTGGGTTTACCCTGTGTGTGTCTGTATTTGTATATATCACCTACCCTTTAGCAAACGCTGTATTCTTTGTAGAAGTTAATTTGGAGAACTCCCGTATATAACTGGCTCCCTCGATGTGTATGGACAAAACTATACGTGCCGATTTGGAGAGTAAGTCTGTGATGGTCTAGAGTCTTTTGAGCTTATTTTGGTGTAGTTTGTGTCTCCAATCCCTGTGGCACTACCCATTGCCGAATTTAAACAATAGATTTGAAATAACAACATCACAGGGATTGTAAAGACAAAGAAATAGAGCTTGAATTCTTCCTTCTATCCTTCGTGTGAACATTTAGAGCTTCTATTTGTGTTTAAAATTTCAAACAGTGAAACAACGAACTGTAACATATAATATTTTTGTTTGGTAAGTGTAAAGTTTAATTGGTACAGAAACTCTTTTACTGAATTTGTATAGTATCTTTAAAGGTGAAATGCATTTTCCTTTTTTAATTGTTAATCGCTTATTTTAAAACTAAAGAACTGGTCAAGAAAGCATTGACTATAACTGAAAATAATTTGGTGAGTTAGAGAAGGAGTTCTTAGCAAATTATAAACTCAAGATGTCAAATATGCTAGACAAACCACTGGCTAAGAAGAATATTTTTCAACTGCGAGTCTGACCCTGCAGCCCCCTACAGCTTTAGGCTCAAAGCCCCAGGACCTTAGCATGGACGTCCCCTGCCTAACTGTTGCTTCTCCCAGAGCATGGGCAGTTCTCGGGGCAGAAGCAAGGGGACGACTGAGTTCTGGTGCTGGGTGGGCCATGTGGGAGGGCCCCTTCAGCTGTGACACCCTGGACAGAGGGTTTCTCAAGATCCTGCACCTCCCTGGCGTGGTGGCCTTCGGCAAGGTCCTTACCCTGTGAGGCCTCGATTTCCTCTCCTGCATGGCAAGGGCTTAGGCGGACTGTGTCCAAGGACCCTTCTGTGCCCTATGACTCGGCCTCTTCCAAGGCCCGGGGTCAGCCTAGGCTGGCGGGGTTCACTTTCTGCAGAGGAAGGAAAAAAATGTGAATTGTTGGTATTCAAGAGAAAGTTAGACCAATCCCTTCTTTGTTTGTGGAATTGTCTTTGTCAGTTTCCTCAGCCTGTTCCCTGCTTCAGCACCAAAATAGACCCCTAATTATCTATAAGTAGCAATACTTTCCTCTCCACGAAAATGGTGGTATTTTTTTTTTTTTTTTTTTTTTTTTTTTTTTTTTTTTTTTTAACAGACATCTTATATGGAGTGGAGAATTTGTGCAAAACAAACAACAAGGCAGGGGCTGGCCCAGTGGCTGAGTGGTTAAGTTTGCACGCTCCGCTGCAGGCAGCCCAGTGTTTCGTTGGTTCGAATCCTGGGCGCGGACATGGCACTGCTCATCAGACCACGCTGAGGCAGCGTCCCACATGCCACAACTAGAAGGACCCACAACGAAGAATATGCAACTATGTACCGGGGGGCTTTGGGGAGAAAAAGGAAAAAAATAAAATCTTTAAAAAAAAATAAGCAACAAGGTTGTAATATCACAAAAATAGTTAGCAAACTGAGTTCCCCCTGAATCCCGGGGCCTGTGGGGAGAAGGAGGAGAGGTCGCGTTTGCAAGAGAGGGTTCAGTGAGGTCGAGGGGAAGCGCTCAGTGCTGGAGTCAGATCTGCACACGGTGGCGGCTTTGGGAGAGTCATTTCTCATCTTTCCAATGGAGATTCCGATCCCTGCCCTCCCACCGGAGGGATGTCCCGAGACTGCCAGGATGACTGTGGCAGCAGACTCCTGTGCCGGCCCTGAGCTGGAGGGGGGCTTTGGAGATGGATGAAACGGAGGCCCTGGACTCAGGCGCATTGCCTCCCTTGCTGGGCTCTTCTGGGAGGGCTCCGATGGGGCGCTCACTGCAGGTGGAGAAGGAAGATTGGGAGGGGAGTTTGGATAGGTCTCGGTAAACAACAAGGAGGGAGGAAATGGTGGGTGGATAGATAGAAACAAAGCATAGGGTCTGCTGAGAAGAAGTCGGGCTGGAGATGAGGCAAGACGCAGGAGACAAGTGAAGGCTGGAAGCAGGAGATGGGGTTGGGAAGGTGAGTCAAGCGAGGTTTGCCTTGGTGGGGAAGTGGAGGGACGGCAATCCCTTGGGCAAGATAAGCGGCAGGGAGTTAGTGGACAATGCTGCAGCCTTCATGGCCTTGATCCACGTGTCAAATCCTCATCATAGAAAAGAATTCATGGGCCATGGTCATGCGTGGGGCTGTCCCATACATGAGCTCATTTACTCTCTGGAGTAACATTACGTGTAGGACTTACAATTTGCATTTCACCAAGGAGGAAATGAAGGCTCCCAGATTAAAGACTAGCCTAGATTCGTACAGACTGTCAGAGTCAAGGCCAAGATCAGAGCCTAAGACTTTAGATGACCTGGGTCATGGTCAATAAGTCGGCATCTCTAGCAGGCAGAGTTCTTAATTGCCAAGAACTGAAACCCTGCTGGCCAATGTGAAGAGAAAGAGAATTCATTAAAAGGGTGGTTCAGAGAGTCCAAGATGGTGGGAGACGCAGGCCTGGGGCAAAAATCAAATGGCAGAACTGGATGCGAGGACACAAATGCCTCAGCCGCTGAAGACTAGATGCTGTCACTTGCTCACTGACGTGCCCAACGTTGGACACCAGACTCTGGACATGGCCATGGCCACCAGCCAAGTGGCCACCACTGCCCAGGTGCTCCAAATATGGCAGTTACTGCTCCCCCTGTCCCGCTGATTACCACCAAGAATGTCCCCACTTCTTGTATCACCAGCTCTGAGTCAGCTCTAGGCAGCCGCAGCTGACGGTGGAGCCCAGAAAAGGAGCACCTGCTCTAGGCTGGCAAAGGCAGGACCAGCCACTTTCAGATCGTATTGTAGTGGTGGGCTCTGCCTCCCACGAAGCCTCATAAGTGGCTAATACACAGAGAAGGGGTTTAGATTTATTTGGTCAAGGAGAATGACAAATGTCCATTCAACATCTTTACTGGGCACACACTGCGTGTGAGACCTGGCCTCTGGGGGTCCCAAAGAAGAAGAAGGCACCATTGTGTGGAGAGGCCCAGCTTTGGAGGCCAGTACCTGGGTTCTAAAGCAAGATCACCCCCTTGCTGGACCCTCAAACACCTCAGCAAAGTGGACAGGACAGGGCTTATCAGATGGAGAAACGGAGGTCCAGAGAGTGGAAGGGACATGGCTAAAGTTGTGGAGGTCATGAGCACAAGCTGGTCTCATACCCTGGAATTTGGATTCTAACCCCAATCTCCTTCGGGAACATGGAGACCAGGGCATGGAAGGAAACAGGGCTTTTCTCAGAACCAGCTCAGCCTGTTTGACTCTTGATCTGGGCTGGGGAGGCGGGGTGCTGCGAATGAGCATCAGCTAGGAGATGCAGAGTGAGTAAGGACGTTTATTGTGCCTGAACTGAATCTCCCTCTTGTCTGCTTCTCCTAGGAGGGGCTGTGTGGGAGTGCAGTGGGCTGGCGGCAGAATTCAAGAATGCCCATTCTTTCGGCAGGGAGGGCAGCAGATCGCTCCTCGTGCGTCGCCTGGTCTCTGTGGGGACCTTGGAGTGCATTTCTCCAAGGCCACAGCTGGCGGCATCTTTGGCACTGTGGGGCCTCGGATGACTCTGGGTTCAAACCGCAAAGTCTCTGCCCCGGAGCATAAGGGTGGGGCCTGATTGGCAGGCTGGCCCAAGGTCAGTTTACCGAGGTTGCCCGAAGGCAGTGGGAAGGTCCCCGCCCTGGACCCTGGGCCTTGGGGAGAAAAAGCATCCTGCAAAGGAGTGGTTGGCCCATGCTCCCTCGACGCTGTGTGGCTTCCCTTGTCTGCTTCCCTGCCTGAGCCATAGAGAAACTCCTGTGGCAACTTTGGGCTGTGAGCCCAAAGGACCTTCTGATCCTGGAGAAAGAGCACTGAATTTGGAGCCACCAGACCCACACACCAGCCTGGATCTGCTCAGCAGAAGTGCACAGCCCTGGGCAGTCACCTGACTGTGCGGAGCCTCAATGTTCTCTCGCTTCAAACAGGATAATAATATCGTGAGGAATGATGGAGCTTGTTTAGGCAAGAGCTTAACAGCATGTGGTGCATAATAGGTCCTTAACAAATATCTGGGCAAAGAGTGAACAGGATGAATCGACCTAGAGCTGCCATGGGGCCCCAGGAAGAGGGTGTGTCTTTAGGGGGGAGAAGTGGATGGAATCAGAGGCACCACATTGTGGTTTGAGAGAGATCTGAAGTACCTAGTCCCACAGCATCATTTTAAAGGTGGGAAAACTGAGGCCTGGAGACAAGAAGGGACTGTCCTGAAGTCATGTGGCAACTGGTCCATCCTCGCCCCCGGTATCTTCTCCTTAATCTTGCTGCATTCCACTCCAGCTTGCTGCGTTCAAACACACAACGGAGGCCGGGTTGGCAAAATGAAGAGCATGGGCTCTTGAACCCATTAGGCTTGGGTTACAATCCCTAGCTGGGGGCTTTGTCAAGGCCGCCTAGCTTTGTAGCTTCAGTTTCTCTTCTCTGTAAGGTGGAGAAAATAATGCCAACCTCTATGACAAGTCAACGCCTGGCTCATTGAAGACACTGAGAGGAATGTGAGGACAAAAGGCCCAGCTGTGGCCGACAGGAGAGCATCAGAGCCCACTTGTCCCCTGGTGGATGCCATTGTCCCTGGAGGCTGGCAGGGCAGAGTCTCTGGGAGGGCACCGAGGAGGGGCAGGTGGCAGGCTCTCCTCCACAGGAGGATGCAAGTCAGACTCAGCACAGTGAAGGGGTGGGGACAAGCCAGCGGGGCTGTAGCCCCCTCCACCTCTTACTGTGGCGTGACCCCCACAAGTGGCTGGCCTTCTCTGGCCTTGGCACTCCCTTCTATAAAATGAGCACGTTTGCTTAGATGTTTAAGAGCTCTTCCATCTCTGATGTTTCAACATTCTCTAAATGTATTAATTTCAAAACTCCTGGCAAAGGGGCCAAATTTCCTACCAGGTCAGTTTTGAAATAATGGCTAGAGAATTTATTAGTGCTCTGTGCCCATACAGGCAATTCCTGGGGTGGAGTGGGTGGGGGTGGGGGGGCACATTTTCTGTGCTTGTGCACATGCCAATTTTCCAACATCTCATGTTCTCCAGTAATAACAAGTGTTATTTCTACTAGAAGGTTCACTCACAAAGGTCTCTCTGTGCCAAGGCGCGGGGGGGCCAGCGTCGGGGCACACAGATTTGCCAATCTCTTCCCTCTCAGAATGTGTCTACACCTGCAAGAAAATTAACCAAATAATTTAAGTAAAAACCCCACCACTTTGCACCTTAAATATGCTAATAACGGAAAAGAAAAAAGTCTGTGGGAGTGTTTCTGACATTAATTATCTGAATAATTGCCTCAGATCTTCACTTAGCACATTTAGAAGTAGCCTAAGTAAAGTGGGAGCTTTCCCAAAAACAAGATCCAGGGTTTCTAAACCTTCCCTTCAAGGCCCAGAAAGGTGGATCTTTGTCAGGGGCTTCCCCGAAGATCAGAGTCTGGGGACGAGCTTGTTCTTGAGACTGAAGAAAACCTGGCCTCCACTCTCAGCTCTGTTGCTTACCAAGCTATCTCGCCTCTCTGTCCTTCAAGAAGATAACTCAGCTGGGGCCCATCCAGGAGGGAGCTCTGCCCTCAGGCTGTCCAGAGGTGTTCCCTGAGAGAGAGAGCTGTTATCCTGTGGACAGGCCAGCTCTCTCTTACACCCTGCCCTCTCTTCGTGCCATCCTGTGTCATGGCCCAGATCTTTGCAGGAGCCTCTCCCCTTGTCTAGAATGTTCTTTGTACCCTTGGCAGCCTGACAAACTGTTCCTCCTTCTCCGAGGCCTTCAAGTATTTCTCCCTCTGTGAGGCCTTCTCCGACCCCTATCTACCTACGCACCCAGTCTGAGTTCTTCGGCCCCGTCCTCCCCCCTGGGACCCCTCCCCTCCAGACAGTAGCTTCTCGACGTGTACCTGGTAGAGTGAGTGAAGACCGTACACTGGAAGCTCTTCCTACAGAAATCTGTAGGCCTCAGTCAACACGGGGAGGTGAAGAGCCTCTTACTGGGTCTCTTGGAGCTCATGGCAGGGTCTGGTGTGTGGACTGTGTTCAAAAAAACTTTTGTCGAAACAATAGATGAATGAAAGACCTGGAGACTCTTCATAATTAGGTCAGAGGCAGTGGAAAGTATCTCATTCATTCATCATCATTTATTGGGTAAACAAGATGTCAAGGAAAAAAGGATCAGACGTGGTTCTTGCCAGGATGGAATTTACGTCTATGGGGAAACAAAGTCATTACATAGAAAGTGCAATAAAATTGATAAAGGTAGAATGATAGGGGGGATAGATTACGAGGGAAACTGATCAAGTTTAAGGTCAGTGAAGTCCCTCCCGAAATAAGGTGTTCTTAAGTTAAGACCGTAAGTATGAGAATAAACCAACAGGATGGAGGGTAGAGGTGCTATTTCAGTAACAGAGACAGTAAGTGCAAAGGCCGACAGGAGGGCAGAGAGCAGAAGGTAGTGAAGCTGAGGTTGTGGGGTGAGTGAAGGACGCGTTCTGAAGGACCTTAGAAGCCATATTAAGGAATCTGGCTTTGTCAAGGGAAATGAGAAGCCATCCAAAGATTTTAAGGCTGTGAGTGGCAAATTTTTAAAATTTAATCTAGCTATAGAGTGGAGAAAGCATTGGAAGTGAGCCAGAGTGAGGGAAAAGCAGTCCAATAGAACTGCAATCTTCTGGAAGCCGAGACTCTGAAGATGAAGATGACATGTGAAATAAAAAGTGTGCCTGGTTAAAATGAAGATTGAGATTCTCCTCTATCCCAAGTTTGTCATGCAGAATTGACTGCTCTGATCCTTGCTTCCAGAAGCTTGCCCTGTGATTGGGGAAGACCCCATTTGCACAAACAGTAAAGGACATCCCAGATTATAAGCTTTCACCTGGGCTGAGAAGAGTCACAGTAACTCTAACAGCAAAGGATGAAGACAGGAACCTGTGGGCTGAAAACCCCTGGGAAGTCCTCGTTGGAGGTGAGGACCACCCAGAACATGGACAGTGACAGGTAGGATATGAGTAGGAGAAGGGAGGGGCTCCCAGGTATAGCCTGGAATGAGAACAGCATGCAGTACAGACCAAAGGAACACTTACCTTGAAAGAATGATTAAAAGCTGAATAGTAGAAATGTCAGAAGGTGCTGTTTTCTTTAGATTTGATTTTTCACTCTGTTAAAAAAAAATTGTTTTTATCTTCAAGAAATGTCTAGAGACATTTGCTTGTGATAAGTTATATTACGATAGGATGGGCTGTGCTGTTTGGATCTGGGAAGCACTTTGCATCACAGCAGTATGAATTAGACTGAATTGGGTTAGCATGGGTGGGGGTGTTTGTTCTCAGAGATAAGCTTGATTGGATGGGTTGGGCTATGTTGGATTGGTTTGTTGGGGTATTATTGGAATATGGTGGAACTTGTTGAGTTGAAATGGAAATTTGGGGCTGGCATGGGTCTCATTTAATTGAGTTGTGTTTATTGTCATGAATTTCTTTGGTTATTCTAGGCTTAGGGAAGTTGAGTTGGCTGGCCTGGCTAGAATTCCACATGGTTGACTTGTAATGAGTTAGACCAGATTACATTAAGTTAGCATTGGTTGGCTAAGGCAGGTCCTTTGAGAGATTTCTAAAGCTTCCTGAGATTGTATGTCGAATCCATTTTAGGGTCCGTTCACAGAGTGAGAGAAGAGGGGACATGGCTCTGGCACTCATTACAGAGGGCACTTCTGCGCAGTCTAGTGGAGCCACATTTTAGGCAATGCTGATTTCAGCTTATTTCGCTCCCCTGTCTGAGCTCCATTTCTTTCTCTGGGCCTCTATTTCCCCACCCGTGAAAAGAAGAGATTGGAACTCTGTGCACTGTTCCATGGCATCCTCACCCATCCCTGGGAAGTTGATGCCATGGTTCTCATGGAGGGACTGAGGCTCAGAGGATGAGGCTCTTCAAGGTCACAGGGCTAGGGGGGCATCTGCCATCTGCCAGATGGCCTCCTCAGCGAGCCCTTCAGAGCTTCACTGGGGCTTGGCACTGGGGGCGTGGCAAGCATTCCAGCTTGTCTGTGAATGTATACTAGTGATGTCTGCCCACAGAGGGGCTTGAGTTTGTTCCCCTCTCACCTTTGTGCTGATGCAACCCAGAGGCTCTGTGACGAGCATTCCTGGGCTCCGCAGAGAGGCATACAGGGAGGAGAGGACTGAGGTCCCTGACAGAGGGGAGGATGAAAGGAAGACAGTGAGCTGGGCTGGCCTTTCTGACCCAAGCTCCCGGCTGGAAGAGCCCTCCCGGCCTGTGTGCCTCGGCTGGACAGAGTGTGATGGGAAGATGGCTGGACTGGCAGGAAGGAGGCCTTGATGTGACCCCCACTTGTGTCATGTTGGTTAGGTCACCTCATCTCTCCAAATCTTGGTCCCCTCCCGTAAAATGGAGACACAGATATCTCCCGTCAAGACTATTGTCGGAATGTGAGGGAAGGACATGTCAGAACCTGGCTCGCGGTGGGTGCTCCATGCATTACTTCCCCCCTCTGCCTTCAGGAGTCCCAGTGTAGGGCCACTTAGCCCAAGCAAAATTGGTATCTACCGTCCATTCCCAGGTGACCTCCTGTAACCCCTTCCACCCTGGGCAGGTCAACTGACCTGTGACCCTGAGGTGTTGACAGAATCTCTGACCTCTGGAAAGAGTGGGTCACTTTACTGAGTTTGTGCAAATAGATAAAGAACAAAGTGGCCCATAAATCAAGGCAACAGGAAAAACAAATCCCTCTCTCCCCCCTTGGGAAAGGAGCAGTGGGATGGGGTGGCGGGGGGACGGCTGTCCAGGGCAGTTCCTCAGGGGTTTCCCTGATGCAGGGCCCTCTTGCACACCTGGCAATGGGGAGAGGCAGCCCTAGGAAGATGAAGGTGCCAGTGGGGGCAGGGGACCCGGGTCCCATCCTGGCAATGCCTCTTTTCTTACTGCATAACTAGGAACAGCTCTCAACGACATCCAGGTTTCTTCTTGGAACTGGGACCCTGAAAGCAGGCTGGCCTGGGCTTTGGGGAGAGAAGGTCTCTTCTCTATGGGCATTATGAGTTATTCTATGTCACTGTGGGAAGGAACGGGCCTCCCAAGGCCTCCACTGGAACATCCCAACCTGAACAAACCACTAACTGTGTGATCGTGGATGAACCACCCTCTGCCCCGAGTCTCAGTTTCCCCACCTGTAAAATGGGAGGTTAACCCCTGTCCCACCTGCTTGTCCGGACTGTGAGGCAAGTGAGGGGAGACGTTGTGTGTGCAAGGATTGCAGGATGGTGCAGCATCCTGGGAAGGACACTGGCCCTGGAGTGGGCTACCCCGTTCAAACCCTGGCTCACGGCTGGGAGAGTGTGAGCTAGCGACTGGACCCCTCCCGGCCTTGGTTCCTGCTCTGTAGAACAAGGGTGGTGGCCGTGCATGCCTCCTGGGCTTGTTGTGACATGTTGTCTAAGACACCAGGTGTTATACTAGGTGTTCGCTAAGAAAAATTTTGTCCTCATCCTCGTTGAAAACACACCTTCCTTCCCTGACCGCTGATGCATTTCAGGGTTGGCTCCTGGGGGTTTCTGGAAAGGTCAGGGCTGGAAGTGGAGAAGCCCACACGGCCTCTGCCTGCCACTATCCGCTGAGCTCATCCTGCGCCGTCCACACCACCTGCTGTGTGCTCCCCACTCAGGGTTTGCACTTCCGGTTCCAAGGGTGAGCAACCACCCTGATTTCCCCAGGACTGACGGGTTCGCTGGGATGTGGGACTTCCAGTGCTTACAGGCGTTCCTCTGAGCAGAGAAGGCCCTGCCGCAGGGACTCGCACGGCCGGTCGCTTGCTCTGCTCTGCTCAGGCCGCCCCCAACCACCAGGTGTAAATAGCACCCCACCTGTCTCCCTTTCTTTCTCCTCCAAAGCTCTCATCCTGGTCTGGAATATGGTATACGTACTTGTTTCTTTATTCATCTGTCTCTCCTTTCTAGGTTGGGGTTTCTGTGTGAGTAGGGAACTTGGTTTTTTAATTTTCAGATAAAACATCCTGTAATTCTCTAAATTACCCCAAGGGGCAGGCACTGTCACTGTCCTTGTTTCGCAGAGAAGGACTAGGGGCCGGGAGGGGTTTGATCACTTGCCCACACCCTCGGGGCCATGAGCCAGGACTTGAGCCAGGTGGCCCTGTTAGATCTGGGTTTGTTTTTTGTTTTTATTTTTTTGCTGCTGTTTCCCCTGGAGCCTAGAATGCAACTTGGCAGGTTATAGGCACTGGATACCTTTTTATTGAATGAACCAATCAATGACTGACTCTGTGGTTCTTGGGTCTGGATAAAGGCAGAGATAAGACCAAAAGGATTGCTTTTAAAAATGAGGATTAAAAATAAAAGTCAATGGCTGTCCCACGTTGACTGATGAGGTGTGTGTGCTCATGTGCAAAGCAGGAAGCAGGGCTGGCTATCACCCGGGGAAAAGGAGACAGGGAAAGTGGAGCGAGACTTCAAAGCCCAACGGCTTCTCTCAGGCTGTGTCTCAACACGTGAGGCCAGAAGGGAGGCCGTTAATCAGGTCATTCCAGCCCCTTTCCACCAATGGCCTCAATTATCTGGCTATTTGAAAACTACCCGTTTTATGGGTAATGAGTGTTAATAGGCTATTGTCCGGAAACAGCCTCTCCTCCAGTTTGCTCTTTGGCATTCAAGAGGCCCCAGGCAGCAACAAAGGTTCAGCTCCCTCTTTGAGCCTCTCTCTGCATCAATAACAGGGGGACAAGGTGGCCTTCCTCAGCAGGCGGCCGGCAGGATTCAAGAGCCGGCAAAGCACCTGGGCCTGGCCTGGAATCCTGGCAGCAGAGCTCAGTGAACGTTCCTCTGCCTTTGTGGGTCACATTCACATTCCTCCTGCCCAGTCTAAAGGCTGACCCTCCTGCCACCTGCCCTCCAGGCTGGCCCCGTTTCCCCAGTTCTGCAAACACCTCCGAGGGCAACCAGAGAACTGTGAGAAGAGGAATTGCTTTCCACCCTCCCTGATTCCCTCCCCCGCCCCCCGCCCCCCGGCCCCAGAGCAAAGCATGCCTTCCTGGGAAAAAAATCACTGAGCCAGAAAAACAAGGTATGGGAGGAGGAGAGGGCACTCCCACCTCTTGAGCCCCTGTTGTAGGCCAAGTACCGTGCTGGGCCCTTTAAAAGCACTTTCTATCTGATCCTCATAACTATCCTGCCAGGGAGGGTACTGTTAGGATCCCATTTTACAGACAGGGAGACTGAGGCTCGGAGGTTTAAAAAGAATGTCTAAAGTTAGACAACCAGTAAGTGGTAGAGCTGGGACCCGAACTCAGGGGCTGATGGAGTCGTCGACTCCAGGGCTTTTAGAATTTCACAATTGTGGAACCCAGAAAACCAGGGCCGGAGAAGTCTTGTGAAATCTTGGAATCCACCACTTTATTTTACAGATGGGAAAATAGGGGGCCAGAGAGTGGAAATGGCAGAGGTAGCACACTGGGAGTGAGGAGGACACGGCGGTAACAGTGACAGCCTGAGTTTGCTGAGCATCCCTGGTGGGAGCATCCACGTGTGGCTGAGATGATGGCCTGGGCCTCGCTGAGACTCTTTCCTGCCCTCACTCTCCTGCACGAGCCTGGCCCCTGCTGCGGGTCCAGTCTTGCTTGCAGCAGCTGCCACCCTGTCCCCCAGGCCCTCTGACTAGAGCCACTAAGGTGTCAGGCCAGGCTCCTGCTGCAGCTGATTAGGCCGAGCTGCCCCTGCCCTCCTGGCTTTGGGTCCATCATGCCTTCTATTTTTCTCTTTCAAATCCCCCACGTTGATTCCTCAGGCCCAATACCCTTCTGGCTTGGGAAACTTCATTCCAAATGAGGATTCAGACTGTAGGAGCCCGGCAGCCCGGAAGTCTCCCATCCCTTCTGGGTGCGTGGCCTCCCTGGCGCCCTGGGAAGGCGACGCCTGAGAACTGCGCATTCAGGGCATAAGATCCCCGCTCTGCAAAAACGCCTGGAGTCCTCCTTGACTCTCCACTCCTGCACAGCCCTTGCTGCCACCCCAACCACTTCCCCTTCAGAATAGAGAGCCATCGGGGCCCAGCTTGCGGGAGGTGATTCCCCGGGAATAACTGAGTGAAGCGCACCCGAGGAGGTACGGGAGCTCTTCCTAGCTTCCTCCTCGGGGACAAGTCCCGCCCAGTCTTTGGGCCTGGTTCTTGCCCCAAGAAACCTTCTGTACCCCTCTCCCGCCTCGGGAGCCCCACAGGCCCTCCTGTCCAGCTGGCTGAAGCCTTTGGGTCTTGCGCACTGCACCAGCCGCGGCAGGGTTAGGTGTCCATCCTCTGAGCTCCTGCAGCCCCCAACTCCCTCCTCCCCATTCAGGAGCACCTCATGGAGCATAGGACCCGTGGTTTTCTGGTCTTTTCTGCGCTAGACAAGTGTCCCTAAAGGCGGGCTGTGGCGTTTTTGCCTCTGTGGACTGAGCACCCTGAGCAGGCCTTCTCCCAGACCATGTGTGCTCATGGTGAGGAACGGGTGAATAAAGAGGACGTGGCCACATGCTCTTTTCCCAGGTATGTGCTTCCCCTCAGCCACACCTTGGGCTCCCTGTGGGGCACAGGTCCTGTGCAGCCCCAACCTCCCTGTGAGTCTGGACGGTCGTGCTGGTTCAGGGTGGTAGACAGCACTGAGGGGGCAGAGTCATCTCGGGAAGGGGGTGTTGGAGGACAGGCATTCTGATCTTCTCAGGCTGGTCACATTCTGCATCCCCCATCTCAAAGTTTCTGAGAAGCCTTCCTGGGAAGACAAGGTGTGATCAAGGAAAAGCCCCGGGGCTCAGGTCTGGCATGCACGCAGCCGAGGGGGCATGGAGGAGAACCCGGGTGCGGACAGGGGCTGATGTCGAAATGGTGTTGGAATGAGTTGAGAAAAAATTTTTTGAGAATACTCTGTTATTTATTTCTCTGGAAAACATAAATGATAAGAAAACAACTCAATAATCAAAGAAAATTGAAGAGCATAATTCTAAATAGCACAACTGGAAACATCTTTCGTGTCAAGTCTGCTAGTTGCAGTCAATCTTCGACTGATCTAACATCAGCACTTTCGCGTGGCACCATCCACAAGTTCATCCGCCAACACTCACCAAAGTCTACGATCTGCTGCAGTCTGTCTCAGGCCTGTACAAATGTCTCTGAGCCTCAGTTGCCTCCTCTGGGAAAAGGATGTAACAGTGCTCACCCCGTTTCTCAGGCCTTCCTCAGAGAGGGGTGGTGAAGGCCGGAGGGTGGGGGGCTGACTGAGGGCCCATGGTGGTCATCCAGTTAATGCCAGCTCCTTCCTCCTTCCTTTCCCCGCCTCGAGTGGACGGCAGTTTACCTGAGTAAGGACACCTGGCTGAAAGATGTGTTTGTGACAGCCATCCCTCAGGGCTGATTAGTGAGGACTTCCTGTCTTTCCAGGCGCTCTCCACGTGTATTCCTTCCAGCCTCACAGGAGCCCAGTGGGCTGGACAGGGCGGCCTGGAAGATGGAAGGTCAGGAAGTGGAGGGACCTTCCCAAGTCACCTAGCACAACAGTGATGGGATTGGGGCCGAGACCCTGCTCTCCTGACTGCCCATCAGGCCCCATCCACGGGGCAGTGACTGCAGCCCCTGCTGCTTACCAATCCCTGGGGAGGCAAGTCGTCTTTTTGCCTCATAACACCCCCTGACCTTTTTGTCCCAGTCAGGTTAACTCTTGACAGGGAGGTTGGCACATGGCAGCCATGGACCGCATAAGTCAGGACTGGCCTCTCATCTGAGGGGCCTGGAAGATGGGGGTGCCTCTCCAAGCCTCGGATGCCACCTGGGAGCTCTTGGCTGCCTCCGCTCTCTCACCCTGACCGTGTGCTCCTGCGGCATCCGGAGGCAAGCGTTGATAACTTTAGATCATAAGCAGGTTTCGACATCCTTCCCCGGCCCAAGTCCGGCATTGTCGGGCACTGCCTGAGTGTGAGGAGGAGGCCGTGGGGGTCATGGCGCTGTCAGGCTGGGAACAGAGAAGCAGCCTGGGCCAGGCAGGGCGCAAGGCAGTGAGCTTCAAAGGACGCGACACTTTCTCTAAATAAAGCCTTGGCGGCTGGAGGGACTGTGCTCCAGTCTGCTCGGCCTCTCACCGGGGCCACGGGCTGGAAGAGTAAAAGGTTTGGCTAGTCAAGCAAGGGTCCAGAGGGGAAACTGAGGCAGATGCATGAGAACATGGGAGGGGTGCTGGGGAGGTGTGGAGAGAGGGCCTGACTCAGAGTCACGGGGTCTGTGCAGTGTGAGGGGAACAAGTCCTTGCCTGTCTCAGTGTCCTCAGCAAGAAAAGGGAAGATGACCCTGCATGGCCAGCCTCACCGGCGGCTGTGAGGATCAAATGACGTGATGGACGCAGAAGGCTTTGTGAAGGGCAGCCCTGCTCTGTGGTCCTGGCTGAGGGGGGGCTTTCTCCAGGGCTCTCTGTCACAGCGCCCCTGCTCATCCTGGATCCTGGGCACACTCGTGGGCCTCCGTGAACCTCCCCTGGAGACCAGCCAGAACTACCGGGCTGTGCTGTCCTTCTAGGACATGCCCCGTGTGTCCCTTGGCTCCCTGTGAGCCTCTGAGCTCTGCCCCAAAGGCTTTTTCTCTCTTGGCTTCACCTGTTGAAATACTGTTTATTCTTAACACTCAGCTGAGAGCAAATGATGGAGACACAAGCAACATGGATGAATCCCATAGATGTTATGCTGGGTGGACGAAGCCAGACACGAAAGAGAATATAAGTGTATGACTCCGTTTACGTGAAGTTTGAGATAGGCAAAGCTCACCTATGGAGAGGGAGATCAGAACAGAGATTGCCCCTAGGCTGGGGAGAGATCGGCTGGAAGGGGCTTTCTGAGCTGGTGAAAATGTTCTTTATCTTCATAGGGGTGGTGGATACACAAGGAGACATTTTTCAAACCATAAAGACTATACACTAAAAATCTATACATTTTATAGTCTGAAAATTATACTTCAGTAAAAACAAATTATGCATAATTCATAATAGCCAAAAACAACCCAGATGTCCCTCAGTGGATGAGTGGATAAATAAAATGTGTCATATCCATACAGTGGAACATTATTTGATATAAAAAGAAATGAAATTCTGATACATAGATCAACCCTGGGAACATTATGCTAAGTGAAAGAAGCCAGTCCAAAGTCACATATTGTATGATTCCATTTATATGAAATGTCCAGATCAGGCAAATCCACAGAGACAGCAAGTAGATGAGAGGCTGCCTGGCGGTGGGGGAGCTGGGTAGCGATTTGAAGTGATGTGGGATTTCTTCTGCGGGGGAGGAAAATGTGCTAAGATTTATTGTGGTGATGGAAGCACAACTCTGTAACTACACTAAAAAAACATTGAACTGTACATTTTAAATGGGCGAAATGTATGCTATGTGAATTCTATCTCGAGAGCTGTTAAAAAGTTATGCCAATTTTTTTTAAAAAAGCAGTTAAAATACCACTTACTCCTCAATTATTAATCTTTTAATTCTTTCCGAATAAAATTAAAAACAATAACTTAACTTTGACCAGCCCCTTACAATTCACCCAGAATTTTGTTCTTAGCTCATGGGATACTCCCAAATAAACCTGCAAGAGGGATAGCAGCTCTATACCGCTGGATATGCATGGGCTATGGCCCAGACGGATTGGAACTGTGTTCAAATCCAGTTCTGCTATGTGCTAGCTGTGTGGTGTTGGACAAGTCATTTCTACCCCTGAACTTCATTTTTCTCATCTCTAGAAATGGTGGTAACACCCTGAAAGGGGGAGTGGTTGAGAGCACTGCACGGGCCTGAGGGGTAAGGCACTGAGAGAATTTGCTACATAGATAGCACTCAATAAAAATTCTTACTATTTTCTCTGTTCTACCAACGAAGAAGCAAAGGCTGGGACAGAGGAAGCACTTGGCCTGAGAGGGCAGAGCTGGTCAGTGGAGGTGCCTGGACTAAGACTCAGGCCGCTGGACATGGGTCCTCCGGCTCTCTGTCCACCCACACTGGCTCACTTACCAAATGGTCCGTGTTCCACCCATAGCGACCAAGGTAGCTCCTAGCATACAATGGATGCTCAAAAAATGCTTGCCTTGAACTTAATACAGCACAACAGGGGAGACTCAGAGGAGTTAAGTGCAGCCCCTTAGAAAATGCCTAATTTCTAGTTCAATGTCCATGGTGTCAACGTGTCCCCATTCAGAGCCTCAGGCACCCATCTACCCTGGCCTGTCACTGAAGATGCGCGTTGCTGTGATGCTGTCTGCTGGACACATCTTGGAGGTGGAGGGTCATACTCTGCACAGTGAGATATGCCTTGCTGCTAGCAAACAACAAGAGGAATGACAAAATGTCAAGCAGGGACAAAGGAAGACCACACGTGGACCAGATTTTGTGAATATTTGCTGTGTGGGTATATCAGAGAAGGAGGTCAGCGTAGTCACCGGTTCTATTCAGGCAGCAACACATGGTTGATAGGAGGCCAGGGGAATTGCGTTCTATGTGTGCAGTTTAGTCCTTCCAAAGGCTCGGCCAAAAATTCTAGCAAGTGAAGCGTAGCGTGAATGCAAGAGGGTGGAAACCACTGGTTCATCCATTTGTCTATGTGACTGAAGAGCATGGAAGGGCTTGAAACTTTTCTCCAGAAGCAACAAGAGCAAACATTTCATCCACATACAATTTCCCCCTGAGTCTTTGAACACAAAACCCATGCAACTTCAGAGGGGAACATGTCAACATTCCCATTCTGTGTGTTGACATTGCAGATAGTGTCATTTCATCATACACCTCATTCTTTTGGCTTTCCCGGGGTCCCTTGCCCCATCCCCACAGAACAGCTGGTGGGGCCGTGGTGCTCACGTTAGTCCACAGTGTTGCCCAATCCTATTGGCCAATTATTTAATTTTCTGACCTGAGTAAACAATACAGGGAAGGAGATAGCCCAAGCCCTTCTGGTGAATTCTCCAGCCAGGAAGTTTACTGTGTAGTATGATGAGGAGGGCAGAGTGGTGGAGGAAAGCCATGGGTTTGCTTGTTTCACTTACTGAAACCTGTAGATCTACCAGCACTTTTTTGGGGTGGTAAAATATATGTAACACAAAATTTACCATTTTAACCCTTTTTAGGTGTATAATGTAGTGTGGCATTAAGGACATTCACATTGTTGTGTAACCATCATTACCATCCGTCTCCAGAACTTTTTCATCACCCTAAACTCTGCACCCATTAGACAATAACTTCCCATTCCCAGCCTCTGGCAACATCTAGGCTACCTTCTGTCTCTGTGAATTGGACTATAAGGTGCCTCCTATAAGTGGAATCATACAGTTTTTGTCCTTTTCTGTCTGTCTCAATGAAGACATAGCATACACCATAGGATAAATCAAGATTTATCCATGTTGTAGTATATCTCAGAATGTTGTTCCTTTTCAAGGCTGAATAATATTCCATGGTATGTATATAGCACATTTTGTTTATTACCAGCACATTTTCACCATCCATGTCAGTCTGGCTCTATTCTAGACACTTTGGTGTATGGATGAGGAAACTAATGAGATTAACATAGTAATTTCATTCATGCAAGGAGCCTAGATGTTTGTGAAATAATTGACAAGTTAATTAGGGTGCTACCAAATGATGGTGCCATTTTGTTAATGGAAGGAGACATTTCCAAGGACTGGTGTAATCAGAGATTTGGGAAGTGACCTGAAACATACAGTTTTCTGTGTGCCTATTGATTCTCCTTTGTAAATTTTTCTTTTTTATATTTGTGTACTTGAGTAGATAGAGAGAATGGTGAGTTAACCATGGCATGTCAATTTCCCCTCTATTTCTAAACTGTTTCTTTTACTGGTCACCTACTACGTACTATGCTGTTGATGTCTCAACTTCATTATTAACTCTTATTGTTATTATTTGCTATTTTAAAAATATTTTTCTCCCTACTACACCAAGTGTCTTTTGGAATGAGGCAAAGTATAAAAAATACACGTTGTCTGTTATCAATCTGTCAACTTGGTTTCCTTTTGTTTGAAGTTATTGATAAATCTCGCCCAACCCCTTCTCCCCCTTCCTGCTCTTCTCTCATCTCTCTGTCTGCCCTTTCTCCTGTCCGCTTGGTCCCTCAGGAGCCGAGGGGCACCCTCTTCTGTGGGTGCCCCCTTCCCTCTGGTTGGCAAACTGACCGATTACAGCACGGCTTGAATTCTCCAGGCTTTTCTCGTCCCTTTGTTGTTCATTATTCTTTAGATTCGGTGCTATTTTGGCTATCTTAGATTAGTAGAGACATAAACTCTAAGTGCGGGTTGGTGATATTTGTTGATATTAAAATAGTTTATTAACTATGATTCATAATGAAAAAATCTTTCAAAGGGTCTTATCGCCTACGGGACAATGACCTATTGTGAGTATGGCATACAAGGCTGGTCCTCTCCCCCAGGAACATTCCAGCACTACTCAACTAACTGCTGTGGTCCCTTGTATACACGAGCCACTTCCTCTCTCTTTGCCTTTGCCAATGACTTCCATGACCTAGACGTTTAAACAAATACTCCATGCGTCTTTCTGCTGTGGCACCTCGAAGCTTTGCTGCATGCGTTTGTTTAAATGTCTGCCTCTCCCTCTTGATCTGAGCTCTTCCAGAGCAGGGGCGCACACACAACAATGAATAAGTCACAATCCTTTTGCTTGAGCAGCTAACGATGACATGGGAAGACAAACATATAAAAGCCAACTATAAAATGAAGGTGTGAGGAATATGCTTTGGAGAAAGGAATAATCAAGTGTGCAGAGGGGGTTAAGTGCCAGGCAGAGTTTTCAGTTAGAACTTGAAAAGTGGGAAAGATTTACAGATGAGGAAGGGCCTGGGGCAAGGGGCATTTCAGCCAGTGGGAACAGCATGGGGAAGAGCATGGTGGCTAGAAAGTGGAAAGTGCATTTGGAAAATGTCACATTGGCTGGTGAGGTGAAGGAAGTGACCTGGGAATTGAGGAAGGCATTGGACTTCTAGCCTGGACGGTCAGTGTTTATCCTGGGGCAACATGGAACCATTGAGGGCTCTGGAGAAGGGTGACTAGAGTCTCTGCGTGCCTTAGAAGTGAATCATCATGGCGTGCAGATGGATTTGGGGTGGCCACACTGAAGGCTTGGAGACCAAGGCAGAGGCAATTGGACCAGGACCGTGAGGGATGGTGAGCGTGCATGAAGGTCAGGAGAAGGACGTAACTACGGGACTTGCCTGAGGAGGAGTTTCACCTTCTGTGGCTGTGTCAGCGGGAAGAAGCAAGTGGGTGAGGACATTTCTCTACCAACGGGGCAGTTGCCAGAAAGAAAGTCATCTCCCACGCCCCCGGTTTATTGCTCTCTGTCACAATCCATTTTCTGTTACATACTGTGTCAGGCTGAGCCCCACCCCGCACACTGTGCCCCAGAGGCCTTTGTCGGCCTTGGCCCTTCGAACTGTGATTGGGCAGCTGGGCCGACAGGCCCCTGACCAGCCCCTCCTCAGTTCCCCCAGGGTGGGGGGCTCAGCAAGGTGGCTGAGCTCCTGGGTGGGGCTGTCACCCCTGGTGCTGGCAGAGAAAGCACAATTGTAGGCAAATCAAGGCATATCAAAATGTGATAAAAAGCACCACCCCACAGCTGACCATTGGCCTGGGAACAATCAGCCGTCCGTGAACTCAGTTTACTTATCTTACCTGCAAGAGAACATGATCCTGGCAAAATATAAGGTGCTGGAAGGAAGTTGTTTGAAGTTGAAGAAAATAAAATAGAAACGGTACCACTCTGCCCCAGATTGGACCATGGCCTCCAGTACTAATGTTGTTATGGATCTGCTCACCCCTCGGATCTTTAAGGGCTGGAGAAAGGGCTCAGGAAGAGGGGCTACTCCCCAGGCTCTGGACAGTCGTGAGTGAGAAGAGGCCTGGGTGGTGCCCAGAGTCACACTCAAGTCCAGCCTGGAGACGGGGCAGGTCCTAGGAAGGACGCCTTGTCTCTAGACCAGCAGAACACTCAGCAGTGTGGGGAGTATGTGCATGTGTATTGAGGGAGGTGGGGAGGCTGTTTCTTGAGCTGGTGTGAGTTTGGGCTCAGCTGGTGTGGCCGGGTCTGCCCGAGATGAGGAAGCCAAGGGTGGGCGCAGTGCCCAGTGGCTGGAGGGGGCAGGGCCCAGGGAGGAGGCGCCAGAGTAGGCCTTCCATCCGCGGCCAGAGGTGTTCCCAAGGGATTGTGGGGTGCAGATCCCTCAAAGTCAGCATGAGAGCCCCTTGAGCCTGTTTCTGTATGTTGAAACAGGGGTTCCTCCACGACTGCTCTGGCAGAGCCCCAGGACCCCTCAGATCCATCCATCAATCATGCATTCAGTTAACAAAAAGGCAGTCTGCACCGCCGCACTCCATGCCGTTTCCAGGGGCTGGAATGCAGCCGTGGACACAGCAGAGGCATCCCCCCAGCCCCCGCAAGCTGCCGTCGTACGTGAAGTAAATGACAGCTCACGTGGGAAACTAGCAGCTTACAAGCGGGCTCCCACGTGTTAATTAATGGCCTTCCCACCACGTGAGAATCTCCATCTTCTGGAAGGTAAGTGATTTAGCCCAAGTTCAAAGAGCTAATAAGTGGCAAAACAGATAAGACCACACAGACGCCCTCTCCGCATTCTAACTTTCACGGAGTTGTGACGAGCTGGTAAAATCAAGCTAAAGCACTTTAAACTAAAATGCGCTGAATGTGACGTGGCTCTTATCGTGGATGTGAAAGAAATTGGAGGTGAGCTGAAGGTGGAAACAGCCCCTCCCGGGTGTGTTTGGACTTTGGTTTTGGGGGGCAATGTCCTTTGTTTCCCCCCAAATGCCTGTCTCCTGTTGTCTTCCTCTAATCTCTCGGCATGTGTCAGAAATGTTTGTTTTGGAAGCCGAAGGACCAAACTTGTGCCAGTTGAGACGAGTCCACCTCTGGACAAAAGGCAGTGCACTCAGAACCCTCCGCACACAGGAATTCGTCCTGTCACCTCTGTGTACCATCCATAACCCTAAAAGACGGCCCTGTCATCTTATCTGGCCAGCGGGGTTTTAGCAGTCCCTTCATTAAGCCCAGAGAACAAAGGCAGCTGGGTGAGGGTCTCGGAACGTCCAAACACCCTGTCACCCCGAGTGTGAGGCTGCGGCTGCCCCGGGAGGGCCGGGCGCTGTTTACAGATGGGAGGCGATAACCGCAGAGGAAGGTCGCTGAGTCTTCTTTTCCCTCTCCCCTGACCGCAACCCCGCCCCCCTGGGGGGTGTCCTGACCACCCCCGGTGATGCTCCAGCTGGGGGCCTTTCTCCAGCTCCTGACAGAGGAATGCAGGCAGAGCCCAGGAGCTCCGCCTTCACGGCCTGTGAGAGAGGAGGGGGCAGAAGTGGGGGCAGGGAGCCCGCAGGAACCAAGAACTGGGTTTTACAATAGTGTGTCCACTGCCACTGAGGGCGGTGGGGAGCAGGAATTGAAGCACCAGGGTAAGAGTCTGAGTCATTCGCTCTGAGCATTCTGAGAAGTGTCTGGTCCATACTCCACCCAACCAAACCTCCTCCCCCTGAGGCAGGAATCCCTTCTATATCATCAGGGACAAGGGGCTACCCAGAGGCCTCCTGGACACTGCCAGTGACGGGGAGCTTGCTCCTCTAAGGGAGGGTCTGTCCCTTGGGAGGGCAGCGTGTGAGAAGAATCTCCCCAGCCCGAGCCGTCCTCTAGCCCTGTGATGGCAGGTGAATGCTCGCCTTGTTTGTGCTCTACATTACTCCCAGGAGTTACAGAGGAACTTTCCAGGGGGTGCCTTCTGATTATTCCCACTCCTACCAAACTAACGATAACCGATACAACATTAATGATAACTCCTTGCGCTGAAAGTACCCTTCTCACTATTCGAAGTGCTTTCACACCCACGAGTTTATTTGCTCATCCTAACAGGCCTGTGAATTGGGCCTAAATTCACCTCATTTTGGCAGATTAGCAAACTAAGTCTTGGAGAGATGAAGTCACAGGCACAGGCCAGGAAGAGGAATAGGTGGGACCAGAACCCACGTGTCCTCACTCTTAGCCCGTGACTGTTCGACTCTAATGTAGCTCTCAGCATCTCTAGACGTTCATTAAGGACTCATTTTGTGTTTAGTACTGAAAAAGAATCACCTCTACCCCAAGGATTATGGTGGTCCTATCCGCCTTCCCCAGGACACACAAAATGCATAGGTGTCGTTACAGGATTCCACCTCACTGTTCAGAGATATACTTGAATTTAAAAGCTAGAAAAGCTTGCTGTGAGAGGTAATGAGGTCCCCGTGCCTGCAGTTGGGCCAGGAGTTGATTAAGGACTTCGTATAGATATAATAAAGGACATTTTGGACCAGTTGGGTGGTTGGAGTACATGATGATAAGTTCCTTTTGAGTTTTATTTGCAGCAAAAATTCTTTCCTTCAACAGATTTGAGAACTAACGTAGGATGGCACATTTAGGATACAATGAAGTGTGTCAGAGCAAGCCTTTGCTTCTCCCAGTGCAGGGCTGCTGGCTCCTGGACACTTCTTGGCTTGCTTGCATCATCTTTGCAATCAGAGAGCCTCTGTCCACTAGGAACGCTGTCCTGACCGCCAGCATCCCCCCAGCCCTGCTGGGTGGTTAACCATGGCTTCCCTTCTTTGTGTTACCACTTGTGTACATCCATCCATTGGTTTGTCCTGATCACACAGAAGGATCAGGGTGTCTGTACAGACAGTGTGTCTATGAATGATGTGTGTATGCATACGCTTTCTAGATGGAGGTCCAGGACCCCCTAGGAAGGCATGTTCTCCTCTTCAAGTGTTATAGGACAGAAAAAGAAACTGAAAAACACTTTTCTGCATGTCCCAACAATTTTGTTGGTCTGAATGAAATCCTTCTACCTACTCTCAACCTTCTTAGTAGCAAGTGTGTATGTGCACACACATACACATGCACACAACACACACAATACACAACATACCACCACACATACACACACCACACACACAATACACAACACACACACACTGCTCATAACCACTTCCCACCTCACATTCCCACATATTTGCAGCCTTTTTCGCCAAGACAGGTAATGGGCATGTTACTGAGCAAGGGCTCACTGCCCGATGCGTATAGAAGCCAAAACTATGGCACTGGCTTTGGAGAGAGGAAAGAGATTCATTGCAATGCCAACCAGCAAGGAGACAGGGGGCAAGGCTCAAGTCTGTCTCCCGGAGCTGAAGTGAGGACAGACATCCAAAGAGTTGGGAGAGGGAGCGCTTATGCAAAATGTTAACTTGGCAGAATCTGACTGGAGGGTGGGAGTGTAGCAGTCTTATAAGTCCGATGTGCTACACTGATGTGCTACCATTCAAGGCGCCCCTCGCTTCTCATCAGGTTCCCCATTCTGCTTTCTCTTACATTGAGCTCCATAGTTAGGGAACATTTGGTTCCTAGGCAGCCTGAGGTCATCTGAGGACAAGGTTTCCGTCTTCTGAGCATGCTCCACCTACATGACTTGCAGTTTTTGCAAGTCGTTCCCTTGCCTGACTTGCATGCTCGTTCCCTCTGCAAGACAACTTTTGATACAACGTTATTGATATCGTAGGATACAATAGGGCCGGTACAGATTGGCCTGCAATGGTTACAGGTATAGTGGTCAAAGACCAGCACTTGGTCAAGTTCTCTGCATTCTAATCATTGTGGGGGCTTGGGCAAGTCCTCTGACTTTTCTGGCCCTCATCTGCAAAGTGAAGGGCTAGTTCCACGATCTGGAAGGTTCCTATCAAGTGTAAGCTTCTAAGAGCCTAAGAAAAAGTGAAGAAAGCAGCATCTCAAAGTCCTGCTCCTCAGGAAAGTCAAGAGGTGCTTTGCCAACCTCGTGGGAAGACAGACACAGGAAGGGCCAAGCGCCCCAGAGCAGGAACACAGGCCGTCGGGAGCAGAGGCTGCAGAGGGACAGAGAAGCTTCCTGAGGAAGAAAGCATTCCGAGGGAAGCCTCAAATAGCACATCGGATTTGCGAAGTGGCAGGGTACAGTGAGAAAAGTTGGGGTGAGTCCTCCCTCTCTGTCCCTGTCTGAATGGGAAGTTTTTCCATCTCCTTTCTATAGTGACAAACCCAGCACGCCCCGTGCTCAGCCAATTCCACGCAGATCAGACAGGCCCCCGGTGGCAGTGGGCCACCGCTGCCTCACTTCGCCCAGCTCTCTCACAGCTCATCAGCCGAGCTAGGGCCTCCACCGGCCTGGGGCAATGAATCCACCTTCTGACCTCTGAGCAGTGGCTTCCCTCGGCAATCCATGCCTGGTGCCATGAACCCTGTAAACTGGGATTCCAGATGTGTAATATCTCTACACCAATAGAAGAAGGACCCCCACACGGATAAACTTAGAAGTCTGTGTAGCCAGCATTCAGTCTGCTGAGAGCAAGTACAGGGGTGAGGACGGCTTCTCAGACACCTCAGGAGAGGAGCCCAGAGGGCATTCCTGGGGAAGGAGCTGGAGCAGAGCAGAGCAGAGGCAGGAGGGAGCCTACATTCCCGAGAACCCCACAGAGACAAGGGGCTGGTCCTGGGCCCCACCAGAGCTCCTGGCTCCGAGCCCAGGTCCCTTCAAATGGCAAAGAAGGAACCCACGGCGCAGAGGCGGGGGGGGGGGGGGGGCTTCCAGCCAGTCCCTCATCTCGTCTGGATGTTTGGGGACTTGGGTTGGAATTTCCACCACACCAGGAAATAAGCCCCTTCTTGGGAGAGATCGCGGGAGCCGGTGGGAAACGGATTTGGGGACATTAAGCTTGATATTACTTCTTCCGATAAAAAGGCGTTGGCTTAACCTTTCTGTCTTCTGCTTAATCACTTTCAGAGGCTCGTTAGACTTCGAGGAAGTAAACTTTCAAACTCAAACCACATGCCGCCCTCAAAGGACAGAAGCCCCGCCCCACCTCCGCCATAGTGAAAGGCGCGTCAGTTCCAGCAGGAACTATCCCGGGAGGGGACCCCGGCGGGAGGGCGCGGGCTGCGAGGCCGCAGAGCAGCGTGATCAGCGCCGAGATCTAAACCACGGCTGCCTCTCGCAGACCTCGCCCCGCGCCGGGCGCTGTGCCAGGTACACTGCCCGCATTAACTCGCAAAGTCTCACTGGAGGTCGGCACCATCATCAGCCCCAGAGAGCCAGCCAAGGCACAGAGATGTTCAGTAACCTGTTTTAGATCCCATGCAACAAAATCGCAAAGCCAAAACCCAGACTCCCCTTTTCAGCCCGGCTCTGCCCTTGACCTTCTGTGTGACTTTGGGCAAGTTTCTTAGCCTTGCTGAATCGGTTTCCCGGGTGTGAAGTGAGCGTAGTAATCACATCTGTCTAGTGGGGGGATGATTGAAGATCAGCTATGCCCCAGGCTTTAACACAGTGCCTAGAACACAGTAGGTGCCCGTGAATTTAAGGAACGCCGGAGGAAATGAGGTCCTGCTGAGATGCCAGCCCCCTCACAATGCCTTTGTCCTGGAAGCTGCTCAACGTTACCCTGTTCAGGACGACAGCACCAGGAGATCTCTGCCGCAACCCCACTGTACGGTTGCTATTTAATTTAACAAACCCTTCTATAGAACTCCCTGTGTACCAACACTGTTCTAAGTGCTTTAATAAATAAGAACTCTTTTTAATCTACTATTATCCCCATTTTACAGATGATGAAATTGAGGCACAGATGGGCTAACTGACTTTTCCAAGGTCACACAGCAGGCAGTAGCGGAGCCAGGATTCGAATCCAGGCTGGCTTCCAAGCTCCATCCTTCACTACTGCTCAGTGTTGCTGCCATTATACTGCCTACCTGTGGGCTTACTTGCCTCTTCCACCAGATCCTGAGCCCCTGGGGGCGGGATTGAGATCCTGTCTGCGGATAACCCCGCTCCTTGCACAAGGTCTGGCCCAGAGTGGGTGCTCGGAGAATGTGTTCAAGGAGTGGATCAGTGACCGGACTCAGTGGAGACTCTCACACTCAGCAAGGTTTTCAAATTCCTCAGGCAGATAACGAAATCGGACACCATTTTTCATGTATTCCTTTTTGGAGAAATTCTTGCTGGCTGCACCATTCCTCTCAAGTGCAGTGGTCTGACTCGAGGTTCCAGAATTTATTTTTCCTCTTTCGCTGACTGTGTCTGTCATTTCATTTCTCCCAGGAGAGGGGAGGTGGGAGCAAGTCAGTCATGGACAGTTCTGCAGAGGAAGTGTTTGTGCTGCGCCTTAAAGAGCAGGGGGATATGGGTATAAGGAAGCTCATGTTAGGGTTCTGTGCATGCAGAGAGAGTGCTAAGTCTCGAAGGCAGGGGCGTGCCTTAGGTGTCTTTTTATCTTCTTTTTATTTTCTGTGTCGAGCATAGACTGTTCATTCAGTCCAATCTCCATCATTCAGTCCAATCCATCCATCCATCCTCCTTCATCCGTCCATCCGTCCATCCATCCATCCATCCATCCATCCATCCGTGCATACATCCATCCTTCATCCATCATCCATGGAATACTTACTGAACATATACATTACCCTGTGGTACCTCAGACGCACACTGAGGCCACTGGATGGAGGCCACAGAGATAAAATTTTGTCTTATGATCAATAAGTAGGCGTGTCGAGGTGCTTATAGCCCAGTGTGTAGGCAGTGAATTCCTGGCCCTTGTATGTAAGCCGGGATGATCCATGTGGGATCATAAGAAGGAGCTGGATTGTCAATAAGGAGTTGGAGGAGAGAGCTCATCCTCAGGTTCTTTCAAGTGGAGAGAGCTAGTCTGGTGGTCTGAGTGTTGGGAAATCCTCAGCAGCCAGTATCCTGATATCTCGTGTCCTTAGTCACTTCAGACCCTCAGAAACAACTCCTTCTTTGAGCGAGCCTTGCTGGACCCGAAATGGCCCTTCCTTTCTGGTCAGCCCTCACAGCCCCCACGTGCTCCTTCCTGGCCAGAGGCTGAGCCCCCATTTCTCGGCATGGACACTGTGCTCCTGCCTCACCGCATACACAGCCCCCTTGTTCCAGGAATGCAGGCGGCTGCTTGGAGCCACTGCTGGAAATGGCCTCCCAACAGATGTGCCTTTAATTTGTTTCCGGGTCAGTGGCCCCCATGCCCTGAGGAGGCCACCTCCCAGGCAGGAGGCCCCAAAATAGCCCTGTGTGTGCGTCCCTGGGTGGGGTTATCCATCACTGCCCGGCCTCTGCCCCCGGAAGCCTCACTCTGGTGGCTGGCTCTAATCGGACCACTTGATGTGGAGAGGGGGGAAGCCGGCTCCGTCCCCTCGGGTGATGGCCCCTCAAAGGGCCAATTGTAACCACATG
Source organism: Equus quagga (assembly GCF_021613505.1). NCBI lineage: Eukaryota > Metazoa > Chordata > Mammalia > Perissodactyla > Equidae > Equus > Equus quagga. Next base: position 126,763,720 of record NC_060271.1, on the reverse strand, counting down.
GAAGTGAGGCCTCTGCCCTGGTCCAGGGTCAGCCAAAGATCTCTTCCTGAACAGAGACTTCTAGGAAGGCAGTGTGAGAAGTTTGCAAAGTTCCTACAGTAAGGTCCGTGATCTGAGGTTGCCGTGCATTTCTTTATCCAGTGTCTATTTATTGAGCACCTACTGCATGCCAGGCACTGTACTATGTCTTTTATCTGCATCTCTAATAATTCGCAAGGCAGGCACAGTATTCCCATTTTACAGATGGGGAAACTCAGCCTCAGAGAGTTGAGGTCTGCTCCAACTCAAACTGTGAATGAGGAGCCAAGATAAGAACCTCAGTCTGAAACACAGGGGCAGTTCCCCAGAACAGCACTGCCTTCCTGTCGAGGACAGCAAAGCCCGCATGCAGTAGGCACTTACTAGATCAGAATGTTTCCTCTATCGATCTTTTTTTGTAAAATGCAGATGATGATAACTGTCTGACTGGGTTGTTTTAAGGTTTAAATAAGATAATACGTATAAAGAGCCTAGAGTAGTGTTTGGTATTCACTAAGTAAACAACAGTGCTAATAAATAAATAGAAAATATTCAATAGAAGGTGTGCGTAGATACGTGGATAGTAGGGGCTTGGGTTCCATGTGTAGGTCACGAGGTACTCTGCTCCCTCTCTCCCCCACCCCCTGCAATTCTCAGGCCAGTGCCTGGGTGGGGACGTTTGCATGACAGAGGCCTAGAGCGCAGTGACTTGCTCCGCCAATCTGGAAGGTGGTGTATCGCAGTCCCGGCCAGTGCTTTGTCACTCCACGCTGCCTGCAGAACAGGGATGGTCGTGTGGGAGTATCACCAGATGTGTTTCGATGGTCAAAGGCGTAGCTGTGATCGTGTCATTGACACCTCTGCACAGACAACTGCCTGCGATCCACGGTGGCTCCTTGTTGCCTGTCAATAAACTCCCAGCTCCTTCCCCTGGCCTCCGCGGGCCTTATAATCTGAGGTGCTGGAACTGCAGCCTCCTTTCTGGTTTCTGCCCTGCCACACTGCAGCACCATGCAAGCTGGATTAGTCCATGTGCTTGGAACCCACCGATTTCATGCTGACAGTTCGTTCCCCAAGCTCTTTCTGGGCCTGGGATTCCTTCTTCTCTCTTTCTTTCCCCAGTTTCTGCCTATTGAACATCCTGCTGTTCCCTTGTGGAGGGCTTTCCAGTACCTCGTCACCACCCCAGTGGTAATTAATCCCCCCTCTGTGTTTCTAAATTACTTATTAGATAACCTAGATCTTAGATCAGGGGTCACAAACTACTGCCCGAGGGCCAACTCTGGCCCACCGCCTGTTTTTGTAAATAAAGCTTTATTGGGACATAGCCACGCTCACTTGTTTATCTGTTATCTATGGCTGTTTTCATGCTACAATGGCAGAGTTGAGCAGCTCCTTCAGAGACCGTATGGTCCGTAAAGCTAAAATATTTACTATCTGTTCCTTTACACGAAAAGTTTGCTGACCTCTCTCCTACTGTGGTCAAGTGATCTGTTTCTGTCTCCATCATATCCCTCCAGTGGGGAACAGTGGGAGGTCAGAACACGTCATATTTTCCTGTCCATCCCAGGTGCCTAGCGCCGGGCCTGGCACAGAGTTCAACGAAGAGTTTACAACCGATAACAAGGATATGATGCACACCTGGCCCGTTGTCCCAGTTCTTCCTCATGGTGTGGTGTGGACACAAACTGTCCCCGTGATCCTGACAGAGTGTGGTCCAGGGCCCACCAGAACCTTGGTTCTGTCCTGGGTTTTGTTAAAAGCACCAGAGAAGGGCACAGGGGCTGCTGGGAAGTCAGGGCCAAATAGCGATTGTTCGAGGGCCCAGATCAAAGCCAAGGGGCCAGGGATGGAGCAGAAAATTCTGGGCTTAGGAGGAACCCTGGGTTCCCGTTCCAGGTACGACCCTTGGTTGACTACCCTTGGTAACAGATGAAGATTTTCTTTAGAGGAGAAGCACCAAGACCGAGGGGTTGCGCATCTGCCAATGGGAGCCAGGCCCGGCGGCCAGCAGGGAACAACTGGATGAGGTCAGCAGTCCCCGTGTCCCTCCCGGCCTGGCCACAACCAGGCAGACAACAGACCTTGGGTCTCTGAGGGAGGGTGGCCTGGCAGGAGTTTCAACAGAAACAGACAAATAGAAAAAGGCCCAGGAGCACAGTCTGAGGTGGGCTTCAGGCCAGGAGCAAGTGTGAGGATACTTCTGATGCTGTCCCGGGGGGAAACGGTTTCCTCAGGGGCAGCCACATTACCTCAAATCCCCAGCGGAATCCCAAATCCTGTTTGTGGCATTCTTGCCATGGACTGTCCAGGTTCCTCTTTCACACCTCCAGGAGCAGAGAGCTCACTTCCTCCTGAGGAGGCCAATCTCGTGCCCGAGCCCTCCTAGTCCTGCAAACCTCCTTTGTGACAAGCTGGAACCTTCTTTCCTGTGGCTTCCAGACTTCCACCCTAGAGACACAGAACGAATGCCTAAACCAGAGATGGCCCTTCAGTTCTGGGGCCTGGGGACTGGGGTGTGATACCAGCTGCGCTTTGGGTGGTCCTTGTGGAGGAGGGCCCGGGGCTTGGGGGCAGACAGATGCCATCCAAGACCGCCTGCGAGGAGCCTGCTGGTTGCCAACCTGAGGGGGGAGGGGGGAGGGGACGATGAGCAGAGAAGTTGGTGCCAGAGACTGGAGAGCAGGAGGGGCAAAGTGAGAGGAGCAGGGGGAGGTGGGAGGGTCAGACGCACCTCTTTGTCGGGGGTTTGGGCTCCAGCATCCCCTTTTATGACGCGAGCGCACTGCTGCCCACAGAGCCGTGCAGAGCTGGAGGACCAGGAGTGTGTGTCCCTGAGTCTGGGCTGGGGGAACCAGGCAGAAGGGGCTCTGAGCTGGGTGTGAGAGGGGCAGCGGGAGCTTACCCGGGCTCTGCCACACCCCAGCCCTGTGCCCTTGGGCAGACAACATCATTTTTCTGAATCTTCGTTTTCTCATCTATAAAATGAGAGCAATAATAACTACTTCCTAATTTCTGTTGTGCGTATTAGATGCTCAGATGCATGGAATATGGTCAGCACGGTGCCCGAGACACAGAAGAGGTGGCAGCCTTTTAAAATATTTTTTGATGGGCAGAAAAATGAGGAAAAAACAGCATTTGTTTCTAAGGCACCTGTGAAGCCCACCCTCACTCCTTAAGGAAAACGTGTGTCCTGGTTGAGTCCCTATTTTTAACCAAAGGCCATTTCCCTCAACTGCTAGGATTCCAGCTTGGATTCCATCCCTATCTGTTGGTCCCCAAAACGATCCAGGAGAGCTTCATGGGCGCCATCTCATTTAATTTAATCCGCGCTGCTGCTCTCGGGTTTTATTTCCATTCCTTTTGCACAGATGAGAGAATTGATGTGCAGGGCAGCCGGGAGGGCTCTCGGAGGAGGTGGGTTTGAGCCAGGTGATTTCTCCTCTCTCTGCCTCCACCTTGGCTGTCTCCCGGGCGAGGGGCCATGTGCAGGGTCTTCCTGGCAGACCTCCTTGCCCAGCAGAGCCCTGGCGAGGGGGGCATCACCCCAGCTCTCCCAGGCGGGGCCCTCCTTCTGCAAAGGGCAGTCAGCTGCAGCTCATCTAACCCAACAGGGCTCCAGCAGCCAGCATGCCTGTCCAAAATGCACGCCCCCAGGCCCTTTTTCTAAAATCTGTGATCTTCCTGCTTGAAATCGCCTTTAATTTCCCTCAGGAATGAACAAGCATTTAGAGGTTTGGTTTCAATTACACCTGGAAAAAAGTTTGACACAAATTTCAAGCCAAATAAATTAGGAAACCACAGAACTGGAAATCCAAAGCGAGGGATGGGGAGAGGCTGACCTTGGCTCCCTGGGTCAACGCAGACCCCTCGGCCTGCCCCCAAGGCCACCCTTCCTGGGCTCACATCTCACCATGCCCCTTCCATGGTGTGGGCCCTGCTCCCCGCTACTCTTCAATTTCCTCCTCTGCCCAGCCTTTCTTCCCCCAGGAAGCCTTCCCTGACTGCCCCCACCACCACAGGTCTCCCCACCTCTGAGCGCCTGTAGCCCTGATTCTGTGTCTCTCTTAGAAGAGAGAATGACTCTGCAATGATCCCTTTCCTCCTAGTGTTCTTACATCCCCACACCAAATAGTCACACGCAGAAAACACAGCAATCATTCTTTCCGCTTGATGAAACTGATTTCTTTACCTAAGCCTCCATTGTTTCTCCTCCTTCTCTGCTGAGAAGTCTCACCCACTACCCTGTCTCAGCTTTAACAACATCTCCTGCAGGAAGTCTTTCTTGATTGCCCCAGGCCAGGCAGAGGGTGAGCGCCGGAGCGAGTCAGAGATCCCAGCCTATCTGACTCTCAGACCTCTGGGCAGCCCTCTGCCCCTCATTGCCAGGGTCTGGCAGGAGATGCAGGACATGAGATGCCCATGGCCAAGAGCAGCCCCCACACACAGGTGTGCAATCACACCTGCCTTTGAAAGTGTACCCGTCTGAGGGATGCAGCCCTGAGGGCCAAGGAGTCCCAAGTAGATATGGAGAAGTGGTCCAATGACCAGGTCCCCAAAGATGGGCCAGGCTCACAGATGTGGCCTTGCCAGAAAAATCAGCTTATCGTGGCCCCAGAGGACTGTGAGTTGGGGCTGGAGTGGGGATCTGGCCTTGCCTCCATCAAGGGGGAGGGGAGGGTTTGAGTGAGGTTCACCTGGGAGGGGTCCACTCCTCCTCCTAGGGCCAACCCTAGGTTCTGGCACTGCCACCCCTCCAGTCACCTAAGCCAGAACCTCCAGCAAGTGCCAGGACCCCCCTCCTCCCTCCCTCTCACCCCAGCTCCTGGATCCTATCTTGTTGGTTTCACTTGGCGATGTTCTGTCCTCCTCCCCATCCACATGCCCCTGCCCTAGTGCGGGCACCATCAGCTCACACCCAAGCGCTGAGGTCTTTGGTCTCCTGTTTCCAACACGGTAGCCAGGCTGATCTCTTACAAAGGAGAAATGCCATCCCCTCCTCTGCCTGAGGCCCTGTGAGGGGTTCCTGGTCCCCTGCAGCTCTTAGCCAGGCACACAAGACCCCTCAGGCTGTGGCCCCATCCACCTTCCAAGCCTCATCAGTCTCTTTCCAGCTACACCTTTCATTTTCACCCCATGTTCCCTGCCTTTTGCACCCCGGTGCCTTTGCACAGTCAGTTCCCTCTGCCTAGAAGGCGTCCCCCAGCTTCTCTTCTCTGCCTGCTAAAAAGTCTCAACTGCTTCTCAGGTCTCAGCTTAGACGTCAGCTCCTCCAGCAGGTCTTCCCGCCTAGCTTCGGTTATGTGCTTCCCTCCATGCTCCGACTGACCTACTTCTATCACAGAACACAGCACACTGTATTGCTTATTTTTATGTCATTTCCTCCATTAGATTGTGAGCTTCTTGAAGATAAACTTTTCATCTGGTTAATCTGTGAATTGATAGTCAGTACCTAGCAATTTCAAGAAGTATTGGTGGAAGGAAGTAAGGAAGAAATGAAGGAAGTAGGGAAGGAAGGAAAGAAGGAAAGGAGGGAAGAAGAGCTGGAGGAGATCCCTGAGACACTGGAGCCAGGTGACACTGGTTTGGCTGCGGAGAGGGGAGGGCCCGTGGTAGACAGGGATTTGTCAAGGAAGCTAAGCTGCTTAGGTTGCTTCTGGGGGAAAAGCCCAACTTCCCAAGCTTGAAATTCAAGGTCCCCCAAATCTAGCCCTAATACTCACTTCCAGCCTCATTTCTCATTGTGAGTAGTCTCCTGACAAACGTGCAGCCACCCTGCATACTGTTGACCAGGGCCTGGCCCCGTCACTACACCGCCTGCTGCGCTTTCCCATGTCTGTGCCACTTGATCCCCATCTCCCTCCCAGGTAGGGCCCTTACCAGCTTTGAGGGTCCATCCCCGGCATGAAGAGCACACATGTCCAGGAAGACAGAGGGAGACAATAACAACACACGTTGTTTGTGTCACAGTAGAGGGACTCAGGGATAAACTGGAGCCCTAGAGGCTGCCCTGGGTGGGGGTCAGAGGGAGCTTTGCCTGGACTAAGACTTGGAGGACGAGGGAAGAGCCAGGGTGTTCCAGACATAGAAGGAGCGAGAGCGGGGCAGAGAGACACGGAGGACAGGTGCTCTGCTGCATCCGCCTTCCTTGCTCGACCTCCATGGGAAGAATTCCCTCCCATCCTAGAGGCCCCGGGTTTCCCTCCTCGGTGAAGTCCTCTGTCTGACAAGTGCGGCGCACCTGCCTCCTTCCACCCAGCGCCTGGCGCTCGGTGCCCAGCACCGCCCTCTCTCAGTCTCAGCTCTGACTCTGGCTCTGTTTTGCCTCACGGTCAGAGGCGTGGGCGCTGGTCAACCTCTCCCTCCTACTGGTCTGGAACTCCTTCAATAGCAGGTGGCTGGCTCCTCTCCAGGTGGCCCCTGGCAGAGCCTAGAATGGGTGCTCAGTAGAGACCCAACCAACCTAAACACAAGTGCAGCTATGACTTTGGGTGCTGCACTGGGCACCTGAGCGCAGAGATAAACAGGCATAGATAAATGCATGTCACCAAGTCACCTAGGGAACACCTGGCCTGTGCTAAGTGCTCAGCGTTAATCCTGAAATAGATCGCGACACTGTGACAGAGAGGAGAGAACAACACCCACAGTCACAGAACCCAGAAGGGGCAAAGCCAGATCTCGAATCCTGCTTGCTTTGTCTCCTAAACCAGCAGTCTCCCCCCATATCCCAAATGCCCTCCCCCCTCCTGGGATTGTCCCAGGACTGGCAGGAAGACCGTGTAAGACAGCACCCAGAGGTCTTGGGAGGGCTCTGCAGCTAGGCACGTCCTCAGACCTCAGCCGTGAAGTCCTGGCTACTTCCTGAGTGGAGAGGAAGGACACGTAAGGGGCCAGGAGACCACGGCCTGATCCTCCCTGTGCATGAGTGACAGGGACCACAGCCTCAGGCATGCTCGGAAGTGTCCCAAGAGAATTTGGAAGTTGAAGACCAAAGTCAGACTGTCCCACATTATCCAATTTTTCTGGCACCAAAATTCCTGTGCTCCTAGCTCGGTGGTTGTGGACTAACCCCAGGCATACCGTTTCAGTGATGTCAACGCATGTAATCAGAATCAGAAACACATGCATGAAAGGGCCTGCCTGGGTTCAATGAACTGGGGAAGTTACACTTTGAGGGGAAGACTCACTGGATGGGACCATTAGAATTCCAGAAGTCTATGCCGTGCACGTTTGGCGTGGCCCTTGGCATCAGGCACACCCCTGTCGCTGCACCCAGACCCGCCCAAGTATAGTGGATGCCAAGGGCTTTGAATCATTTCAGTAACCGCTGCATATCCCAGAGGATATAATGCAAAGCCAAAAGTAGGCTTCTGGTGTGTAAGTGTTTCCGCATCTGACCCTGCCATTGTAGCCACAGCACCACCGTGCACTGGGCAGACAGGGACGGTCACCCACCGTCCCAGGTGGACAACAGACCAGAGATGAAATGTCCCGCCCGAGGTTACACCATCAATTCCACTCCACAAGCACTTATTGGCACTGACTCAGAACCAGGCATGGTGACACTTTGCACACTTCATTTGATTAAATTTTCACAACAATCTTGAGAGGCAGAAATTAATATCCTCATTTTACAAATGGGGAAACTGAGGCTCGGAGAGGTGAAGAAATTTGGCCAAAGTCGCACAGTAGGTTATCAGCAGATCTGGATTCGCCCTGCCTGTCATCTAACTGCATGAGCTGTCTCTGAAGAGACTGGAAGCTGACAGAAGGGATATTGTTGTCCCTGAGCTGCCCCTCATCCGACCAGGGGCAACAGGCCAGACTTAGGTGGCGCAAGCAGATTCAAGAGTCAGGACGTGAGGCCATGCGCGGAGCAGACCCAGAGGGGAGGCAGCGAGGCCTCCCGATGCTTCAGGCTGGCATGACCAGGAAGACTCGCCTGGCACCCTTCCATTCCTCCCCAAGAATCTGAGCAATGTTGGATGACGCGTGGCACAGGCCCTCAGCCACCCCTGGGGCGGGTTGGGCCCCGGGACTTCCCAAGCCAGGGTGGGCTCCGGGGGCCTGGGGCTGTGTGTCCTTTGGGATGAATGGAGCCCACAGTGAGACAGCAGCCCTGGCCTGGAACCCAGGGGGCAGGGCCTGAGCATAACTGCCTCATTGTGTGGCACCCGTCACGGGCACCCACGGGGGCCACGTGCAGATGAGCCAGCTCGTGGGGGCGGGTGGCCACGAGCCCAGAGTCCGCCCCAGAGAGGAACTCTGGGCGCAGAGCCTCACTCCTGGGGCTGCCACCAGCCAAACTCAGGAGAAGGGGCCTGTGCCCCTCCGTGGAGACAAGCCTACAGTGCTACAGGAATGCGGGCTTTCTAACCTCACACCCTCACGGGCCCGGACTCCCTCCAGAACCAAACAAAATCCTGTGTGTGCACATTTTGCTCACACAGGCGCATAAAGACAGGAGTGCAAGCGGTTCAGGCCTAGGGGCAGCCAGGGCCACAGACAGCTCCCAAAACCTTTACGACGACATGCAAATAATTATAAAACTACCTCGGAGTTCGACTAGACCTGACAGTCACAGGGCCATTCCCCTTCTGTTATCTTATTTGATTCTCACAGACATCTTGTGAGGTCAACAAAGCAAAAAACCTCTTCCCCAAGACCTCTTATCCAGGTGAAGAAGCTGTGGTCACTTCGGTGTCTTAGACCAAGTAAATTGCTGGGTGGTGGCAAACCTGAGACTACAAACAAGCTCTTGTGGCCTTTAGTCAAGTGTTCTTTCCCCTCCGAGGCCCGTCTGCTGGGTGTCCCCAGCGCCTGTCCTGCTGCCCTGGGCCTGGATTCTCCTTCCGATGGGCTCCCCGCTGGATGCCGTGTGGCTCTTGGTTTTCATCACTCTTGTCCTGTTCTCGAAGCTCATGGCAACTTGCGCTCTGCCGTGGCCACTGGCTCTTGGGTGCTCTTAATCCAGTGGGGCCAGTCCGGGGCTCCTTCCCGCTCAGGATGAGCAAATGGAAGATTTAAATGAGTAAATCACTTTGACTGGAAGAAAATGTTTCAACCCGGTTATTCTAGTGGGAGAACAGTCTACCCAGAGACCTAGGGGAAAAGGAATCTGCTGTGTTAGTTGGCATGGTTGAGGGAGGGATGGGGGGGATGGGAGACATAATTCTGGTCAAGACAAAGTACCCTTGAGGAGTAGCTTGCCTAGTTTTTTCCTTCTGGGGACAGGACTCTTTGCTACGCAAGATCTGTGGAGTTTACTTGGCCTAGATAGCTGTCTGAAACTCCTCTATCGAGTTTTTCTAAAATTCAGAACTCTGAAAAAATGACAAATATATCGCAACTGTCTTAGACCATGCTGCAGAAGGAGAGCTCTGTACAGTACGTTGTGGTAGTCATTTATGATCCCCATGCCAGAAATTGCTGAAACATCTCAAGCACAGGGGCAGAAGAGTGACCGTCTGTGGCTGGTCTGGCCGCCCCGGGGTCCTTAGCCTCTGGCACAGAGCTGGGCACATCACGTGTGCGTCATCCGTGATTTGAATGGGAATCCTTATTCTTCATTTTGTCTTATTTGGGTTGGAAGTAGACTTTGTCCTCTGAATTCCTTTTGTCCTCCTCTGAAAACAGGACAGATGCGAAAGGCCTGGCAAGGGTCTGGGATCTGGGTGAAAACATCTGCTTCCAGCACAAACTAAACACATCAGCAGGAGCCAAGAACGTTCCACTGTGCTCGCTACCGTTTGACTTCTTTTATTAATAACTTGGGAGGATTGCAGGCAAGGACTTCTGGCAGGAATGAAAGGAAATGATCCAGGAAAAAAACCTCAAGCCATAAATAAGTTAAAGTCACGGGAGGAGGGCGTTTGATCTTTTTTTAAAGTGAAATATGGGCCCTTCCCTTCAGAACCCTGCAGGTGGAGGGAGAAGCCATGGGAGCTGTGTTCTCAGGGGTTAATGATGGGGGGTGGGGGCTGGCAGACATGTCACTTTCAAGCCATGGCCTCTTCTCATGGGTCTTTTGGGAGTTGGGAAGTCTAGCTCGGCTGGGAGGAAGGCAACAGCATGGAGTAGAAGAAAGAGCATGAACTCTGGAATCAGACAAAGCTGGGTTTCAAACTAGCTGTGTGATCTTGGGCTAGTTTATTGCCCAAACCTTAGGTTGCTTTTGTGTCAACTGGGGGAAATAATGCCTACCTCACAGAAAATTTGTGGAAGCTGAAATTGATGATGGGAATGTATTAACCAGGGTAAATATTCACTAACTGCCACAATAGATGAACCTCAAAAGTTCAGTGGCGTAGCATAACATAAATTTCCCTCTTTGAGTCCAGTGCTGGTCGGTGGGGGGCATCTCCTCTATGCTATGACTCAGGTGGGACATCCTGACTGCTGGCGCCATGCTGGTTTCCATGGGCTAGCCCAGCCGAAGGATCATTGGTCCCTCCTCTTTAGTCTCAAAGTGTCTCAGTCTGAATTATAAATTACATGGTCACTCCAGACTCAGGAAGCCAGACTCCCTTTGTCCTCTGATGCCACCATCTCTGCATGTGGCATCTAAAGTCATCCCTGCACAACAGCCCTTAAATGCCTCAGCCCAGAGGGGACTCATGCCACTTTGCCCCCATTTCGTTGCCTAGACTGGTCTTATGGCCTCATTTACCGGCACTGGTGTCTTCCCACCTGCCCAGCAAGGAGGGGTGGGCCAGATATGGGTGCACTGGCCTAAAATGTGGGTCTCCAGAAATGTTTCGCCCCTGCCCTGTTCCTCTCCACCCTTCCTCTGGAGGCTCCTAGAATACGAGGAGAAAAATGTGATCGTGTGGATAGCTTAAACCACAAAACATCAAATGTTCTGGGAAATAAGCATTTTTAAGGTAAAATGAAATATAGCCCTTTGCTGTTTCCAAAAGACTTTCACATTTGTGACCTCGCTTGATCTCTATTGGAAGATTGTACCACGGGGCAGTTGTCGGAATTTTCATTTACAAGAGAGGACACTGAGGATGAGAGAGACACACAGCCATTTCACAAGGCTGTAAAATGAGGGAGTCGAGACTTGAGCTCTGTTCTCCATCTTTGCCGTCTAGTTTTCACCCCTTTTCTTCCTCAGACAGGCTCACAAGTGCAGAGGCAATGCTCATAGGCACCCTCCTCAGCCAGCCAATGGTTGGATTTCCTACCATCCTGAGTGGCCAGTGAGGCCAGGGCTGGGGGGTGAAGGCTGCTTGTTTAGGATCACAGATCCTATTACGACTCTATTAAAAGGTGGAAGAGGCCTTAGAGGGCACCTTGCCCATCCTCTTCTTTATTGTACTTGGGAAAACTGAGGCCCAGAGAGGGGAAGTGAGTTGCTGAAGATCACACAGTGAGCTAGCTGCAAGTCAGCAGGCTCTCCTGAGTCATGTCACGTCGTTCTTTCTGCTGCTCTATTACAAAGTCAAAGGGGAGAAATGCAGCCATGGACTGTTTCCTTGGTTATCCTGAAAAGGAAAGAAGCTGGTACAGGCACAAGGAACAAAGGGTTATATGATCTCTGTCATGTTAGTAGGAAGCACAAGGACCCTCAGATGCTCAACAAGGACCCTCAGATGCTGCAGGCTCACGGAGCTGGGAAGGCTGCAGTTTGGCGACAGTGGAACCAGACTTTTGCAGCGAAGACTGCCAGCTCTCACAGTGATCCATTCTTCCATGAAGCTGGCAACATGGCCGCCCAGGTACTCCACAGTTTCCAGCCTTCCTTGAGGTTAGGTGTGGCCACATGACAAAGGTTTTGTCCGTGGAATGTGAGCAAAAAGGATGTGTCATACCTCTAGAAGTAACTGATAAAACCCTCTGAGTGTACTCTTCCATGTGTTTCCCTCCCTCTCGTGGAGTGCTTATACCTGGGAAGTCACATGTTGAAGGTGGCAGAGCCTCAGTCAGCCTGGATTCCTGACTGAGGGGTCAGATGGAGCCACCTCCCACTTGAACACCTCACCCACATCCCATGGCTGTATGAGAAAGGAATGAACCTCTTGTCTTAAAGCCGCAAAGCCTTGAGAGCTATTTAATGTAGCAGCTTAGACAGTTCTAACTAACATAGCCCAAAGCCCAGATAAGCCTTTAGAGGAAGAGATGGAAATAAGTCATTCTGGTTCGAAGGAACGGGATGCATAAACATGTAGATATTCATCCATCTATTTGTTCTTTCAACAAATATTGACTGAGCACGTGTGTGTGATCAGGCACCCTGCTGCATGCTGGGCACATCAAGGTGAGCGATTCTGTTCCTGTCCTCAGGAAGCTCCCAGTCTAGTTGGGCAGATCATCAGTCAGGATACAAATACTTACAAGGGAAAGTCGTGAGTCCAGCCCGGGTGGAAACAAAGAGGATTTACTTCCTGGAGAAGGTGATATCGGAGCTGAGACCTGGAGTGGGTGAGCAGTTTCAGGTTGGCCAGCGCGAGGTCTGACTTTAGAGGTAATGAGAGATGACGCCATCCAGGAAGACACAAGTGAACCAGCATCTGCAGGACCTTGATTGCAAAGAGTGTGTACTTGATTCTGTAGGTGATGGGAGCCACTGAGGAACTTGGAACAGGAGAGTCACCAGATTCGTGTTTAAAAAATCTCTCCCTAGCGGGTGTGGGGTGGATGAAGTTGGAGACTGGTCTGCATTTCTCCAGATCCCACGCCCAGCACTACAGTTCTGGGTGCTGTCGTCTCTCACCTGGATGACTGCGACCACCTCCAGTTTTGCCCCTCCAATCCATTCTCAAGAGGTCAGTGTGATTAATCCTCCCAGAGCACATGTAGGATCACGTCCTCCTGTGCTTAAAGCCTTCTGTAGCTTCCCATTGCCCTCCTTGGTCTGGCCGCAGGTCACCTGTTGACCTCAGCTCTTGCCACTTCTTACCCCATCCACTATGTGTCAACAAACTCACTCTTCCTCAAAATAGCATGTTCTTTCTTTCCTCTGGGCCCACAAATATATAATTTCTTCCATTTCTCCTTCTCACCTCCCCAACCCTACCCCTCCCAATTCCACTCCTCCTGTAAATCTTAACCTAGATGTCACTTCTACTTGGAAACCTTTTCAGGCCCCCAAGTCTAGGTGAGGTACTCCTGCCCCTTGACCCCCTGCAGCCTGCACCTTGCTTTATAGTCTCTGCCTATTTACTAGTCTGTGCCCCCACCAGATCATAGCAACGTGAGGATGCAACAAGAAAAGTAGGACCCTCTTGGTGACCACTCTGTCTCTAACGCCTGGTGCGCCTTGTGGTGCATTTGCGCAAGTTTGTTGCATCCGTGACTGGGGGCAGGAGATCCTTCATAATCATCCAGATATGCAGTGCAGAGGGCTCAGACCAAGGGAAGGCTAGTGGGAGGAACAGAAGAGCCGCGGTCATGTGCCCTGCTGAAGAACTTGGCGAGAATCGTCAACAGGGTCTAGCTGCCTTCGGCCCTCCCTACCCCTCCCATCAGGTACAGCCCAGGATCCCTGGCCTCTAGGGATGTTGCCTAGGGGGGGAAACCATAATGTCACATGACAGATTATAAAATCATTGCACCCGTGCAAACCTCCATTACCCCATTTGCCATTTAGTATTCCATCATCTCTTTAAGTTTCTGTCTCTGCCACTCGCCTGAAAATTGCTTGAGGGCAAGGACTGGAGCTTATCTAGGTCTCTATTCCAAGCTATCAGCAAAGTGTGGTACAGAGTAGACTCCCTGAAAGAGCTTATGAAATTCATCTGAACTTAGCTGAGATTCAGGCCCTTCCCTCAAAGAGCTCACAGTGAATTTCGGGTGGCACCTATGGACGGACATGAATAACTTTTTCAAGGCAGAGGGCAGTAGATCTTTAAAGCGTTGGGACTGTGCTGTCAAGCACAGAGGAGTGCTCATTGATTCTGATTTGGGGGGAGTGTGGAGACCTCCTCTGGTGTGTACAAGCACGCCTCCCGTCTTGTAGCGTGTGTAGAGTCAGGGAGCAGGGTGTTCATCACAGTGGGCTGCCTCCCTAACAAACCACCACCACATCTCTGTGCCTTAACTGATACAGACTTATTTCCTGCTTCTCTCGCAGTGCAGTGCGGACTGGCGGAGAGCCACGCAGTCATTCAGAGCCCAGGCTCCTGCCATTTAGAGCAGGCCTTCTCAACCTTGGCAGATTGACACTTTGGAACCCGCTGATTCTTTGTTGTGGGGGGGCTCACCTGTGCTTTGTAGGACATTTAGCAGCATCCCTGGCCTCTACGCACTAGATGCCAGTAGCACCCCCCCCACCCCAGTTGTGATAGTGTCCCTTGGGTGGCAAAATCATCCCCAGCTGAAAACCACTGATCTAGGGGCTCTAATGTCTTCTAAAGTCTGGAGTGCTCCATTGGATGCCCGCCCTGCACCCAGCAGATGAGGGAGATAGAATTGAGGCTGCACAGGAGGTTTCAAGGGCAAGGAGTGGAGGGGACGTCCAGCATGGCTCCTCACATTCTACTGGACAGGCTCAGTCATATGACCACAGCTAATTGCAAGGCAGGCTGGGAAAGGTAGCATAACTGTGTACCTAAGAGGTAAACGGAAGTGGTTTGAGGAACAACTAGCCAATCTTTTCCATGGATAGAGTCCATGTATTTTATTGACATTCTTGAAGATAAGAAAATGCAAATATTTTTTTCAAATCACCAATGGGGGCTCAGTCTGAACCCCAATCCATCAACCAAATCTCCTGGAGGTTTGGCTCATCTAGAAAGCCAGGAGAACACTCCCCTCCCTCATCACACCTTCCTCCTGTCTCCGATGACTGATGTGAACCTAGTGACACCCAGAATTCTTGACTCCCTCCAGCCACCACACTGATTGGGCATCTACTGCATTACCATGGCATCTAGGAGCAGCTACAGGGCCCAGAGACGTCAGTCCCTGCCCTGAGGAGGGTGTTTCCCAGCTGCTGTATGAGCCTTTCTCATAGAACAACTGTCCCGAAGAACAGGGGCTAAAAAAGACCTCAGCAAGGGCCACAGGTACAAGACTCTACATGGAAGTGGGGCGTCAAGTGGGATTCCAGGTAGGGAAGGAGTATGAATAAAACTGTGGTGCTGGCTGAGCCTGACACCTGTGGGAAGCATGGCAGTGTTTTCTGACCGGAACAGAAAGTACCTGAGAAGAGCTCCATTGTGGAAGGCCGGGGTTGTGGAGGTAACTTGAGGTCAAAATGGAATGTCAACACAAATCCTTCATTTCCCATTTTACCGCTACAGAGTGAGCGCTCCGACGCTCCAGATGGACTGAACTAACACTAAGCAACAAGAATTTTTCTTGAAGCCCCTGTAGGAAAATGGCTGTTTGAACCCTGCCAGGAGGCCCTTTCTCCAGCAGCGTGCAAACTCCTGGAACTCCTCCACCACAAATGTTTCATGTTGTGTAGCCGAGAATTAATTAGAAAAGAAAAAAAATCTCTCAAGTCAAAACACATATCTCACAACCTATTAGCATTAAGATTACCATTAAAGAAAGTTGGAAACTATAACATTTTAAGCACAATTTATAAGTCTAATTTCCTGTGTGTCACTCTCAGATAATAAATGCTTTTCCTTCAAGTTGAAAAGTCTTGGTGGAAAGTGGGGGGCGGAGGGGGGCAAAAGAAAAGAAAAAGTTAATTTAAGGCCTATTAGTTTATTTTTAGTCGCCCAAGATCTGAGGGACTGAGAACATTTCCCTTTTCTGATAGAACACGCCTTCCTGTGTAGCAAGGAAGTCCCCTGACCTCAGGCCTCCTCAAGGTGCTACTGATTTTTGACAGAATTCCTCAGGCAAGAGCTTTGAAAGGGGCTCAGCCGGGCCTGTGAGGGGAGGGCGGTCCGGGGTCCTGGGGGGATGAGGTTAATTGCTTGGAGCATTGGAGAATGGAGTTGCAAGGCGAAAGGATGCCGGGTGACCAGGAGGCCCGCTTCCTGTATTGCTCTGGAAGAAGTTTGTCGCCCACGGCTTCCATAATAAGACATTCCTGCTAATTTGCCAGGAGCTGAAAGGGATTTCTGTTTTTAGCTTTGGGTCTGTGGCAACTGTTTTGTTTTAAATGAAAATTAAATGAGGACATGGAGTGGGGTGGGGGATGGGGGGCAGAGCCATAATTGAAGTGCATTACTGGTAATTACCTCGTTCTTTCTTTCACTCATCATGTTGACAGAGAAATCTATTACCCAGCAGCTCCATTTCCACAAATTGCCCTTCCCTGAGGACTTGGGGAGGGGGTAGGCCACGGTGGGGCTGGAGGAAATCACTGCTTTGTTCCAGAAAGTGGGCCTTCAGCCATCCTCAGGACATGGCTCCAGCTGTCTCTTAACTGGAGGGAGAGGAAGCAAGTGGGGACCCTGAGCAAAAAGAGGAGGGAGTCATTTGGGGAGAAGTGTCTTGTCCCAATCAGACCTCATCATGCAGATCCATTTGGAAAGCCATGTAGATGGATGGAGATACAACCTGGTCAGTCTCAAAAGAAGATAGGAAGTTGAAGGGGGAATCACTGACTGAAGACCAGGACTGTTTTGAAAGCCCCTGCCTATTTGTGCAATGAAAGAAAAAGAGAGGTCTTCAAGTAGGAGCTGAGCCTTGGCGGTGCCTCCTCCCGTCAGCCAGGGACCTGCCCCCAGGCCTCCCTCCCTCCATCTCTCCCGTCTTCCTTTTCTGTCTCCCGTCGCCCTTCCTCTTTCCCTGCTCTCACCTGCCGTCTTCACCGCCAGCCAACTGTCCTCCTCTTTCCTCTTGTCTTCCAGCTCTGCATGGCTTCACCTCCCACAGGGCCACTTTCCGCTCTGACTCCTCTCTGCCAACACACAAAGTGGAAAGAATTAGCTCACATGGGCATCCCCCTCTATCCTTCTGAATCGTCTCTTAGACTGAGGTCTCCAGCGCGTGCCAGGGCTTTAGAAGCCTACCCCCCAGTAAGAAGGAAAAATGATTAGGGGGTGAAGGAGCTCAGCAGAGCCTGCCTGACTTCACTCATCTTCCACCTTTGCCTGCGACATTGACTCCTTCAAAAAACATTTATTGAGCCCCGATTGTGAAGGAGGATTCAAAGACAGAGCAAGACACTGACCTGCCCTGAAGAGGCTCATGGCTGGCATGGGGAGTGGGGAGGAATAAAGGCATTTCATTATACTTTGAGCCTAAAGCAGGATGTCACCAAGGCTAAGGAGCCCTGAGGGCCGGTCTCTGCTCCATATTTCATTCAATGAACAACAATCCAACATCCACAATAAAGTAAAAGCAACAGAAATCTTGACTCAGTGTCTGAAGGGAATATCAAAGGAAGATTGCCCTCATAATGCAGGGCAAAGCTTCTGAAAATCCTTTTTTAATAAAGTGATTTCACTCTCTGCCTAAACCCAGCTTTCCAGTCTCCTTGCTTCCACCACTCGCTCTCTGCCTTGTCCAGTAAATCCTGCTCGCCACCTTAGCGTTTGCAAGTTTTCAGCCTATCGACCTTCCACTTCCTCCCTCCGCAGAGTGCCCGGGCAGACGCTGCCTCTTCAGGGGGTGGGAAGTCCTGGCTTTGAGGCATTTTCCCTGCCAGGCTACAGCTGTTGTGGCTCCATCACCCCCGTTCCCCACCGCAGCTAGTCTTGGAGCTGAAGAGGCACATGGCAGGTTTCCAGCACGAGAATGGGGCTCTGCCCTGAGATGCTGTGACTACGCCTTCGGCAGACAGCGTAAATAAGGACTACGGGTGCCCACAGACCCCCTAAGAGCTCCAGGGGCAGCTCTGCTGTCCTCCTCTTTCCTCCCTTTGCCTCAGTTCCTAGCCTAAGAGCTGGCACAGAACAGGAGCCAAAGGAGGGAAAATGTCTGCTCATGGGACTGAACGGAGAATTGCTTTCCAAAAGGTTGGAGAAGGGATAGGATGTAAAGATCTATAGGGATCTATAATTAGATCCTGTGTAAATAACACTGGAGAGGACCTGGCAATGGGGGATGGGCTATCCAAGGTCTCAGGGTACCTCCTCCTTGGGCATCCTGTGGGGCTATGACCCTCCCTTCTTTCCTCAGTCCTGACCCATGGGACGCACATGTCCTCAGATAGTAAGGGCCTGGGGTGTTTCAGATGCATTTTACAGGTAAATGACTTCTCTCATATCACCTTCTTTCAGGTCCTATAGAGCCAGTTACCCAGGTAGAGTCAGGGACTGTCCAGCTGTCCTCAACTTACTTGGCTAAGATGCCCTGAGAAGCAGATCGTATCTTCTAACTGGAACTGCATCACTTGCCTGGAGCCACCTTAAAACAGCAAAGTCAAAGCCATCGTGTGCCGACCACCCACTATGCTCCAGGCCCCATGCTGGGAGCTCACACTTTTTTTTCCCTCAACAACAGTGTGGGTGGATATTATTGGTATTATTATCCATAGTTTACAGATAAGGAAACTGAGGCTCAGAGAGGTTAAGCAAAATTGCTCAAGGTCCCACAACTAGTGATATTTTGAACTCAGATCTTTCTGACTCCCAAACCTACACTCTTTCTCCCCACCCTGCTGCCCCTCAGAGCTGAAGGCCAGGTGGCTGTTTCATTTTCCTAAAAAAGAAGAAGAAGGAGTAGCCAGGGGGCCTTTCCAGAAACTTTATGTCATGGCTGTTCCCTCAGACATGAAGTCTTCACACAGCATCTTTGTATGAGCATGTCCAACAGCAGAAACAGGAGCTGCTCCAACAGCCGTTTCAAACCTTTATGCTAGAAGGCTGCCGATGGCCATTAAAGGGAAGATGGGGTTCCATCAGAATGTCACTCTATCTCAGACTCGTGCTAATTGGCCTTCAGGACTGGTGATGGGAGACTGCCCTGCCACGCTCTTCCCAGACCACAGAGGCTCCTGGCCAGTGCTGACACTGGCAACTCTAGTGTTTTATCTGGACAGGTTGCTGTGAACATTTGAAACCAATTGAACCTACCTGAGTCAACTGAATTTAGTTCAGCATCCATCAAGTGCCCATTCCAGGCCAGGTGCTGGGCTGGAGGAATTGGGCCTTGGGAGTGAATCAGGACACAGTCCTTGCCCTCAGGAAGACCATGGTTGTGGGGGAGACAGATTGTGCAATGCGGCTTGGAAACCCGATTTAGAGAAGCCAGTGCAAGGGTGTGTGGGGAGCTGGGGAGCCACAGCTGACCTAGCCCGGGGGAGAGGATGGCAGGCAGAAATGCTTCTAGGAAAGCCTGCAAATGGTTCCGGTGATGCACCAGATCCCAGAAATGAGGTGGGAATTCATGGATATTTTGGAGCTATTTTATTTGGTAAGAGCAAAAGATAGAAGGGAAGAAGTAGAGTTTTTGATTTGTTTACATTTAAAAATAACCCTGAAAGAATCTTCCCTCTCCTCTTTATTATCCAGAGTTGTCCACACAAGAGTCATGGGAGGCTGCAAGTACATAGGGGAGAGGAGTAGTCATTTCGGTCTCAAAGATAGACAATTCGCTCAAATCCCCATATTCTCTTTGGTTGCACTTGCAAACATGAGAATGAAGGAGTAAAGAAAGGGAGCAGAGGATATGGAGACTTTTCCTTTAATTCAATGCTTTCCTAAAGCATCGATTACATAGTGCAAGCCCCCATTTTAACAGAGCAAACATTTATGGGCTACCTACTACGTGCTTGAGACTGTGCCACATGCCTTGTATGTGTTATCTAATTTAACCCTTCCAAACAATCCTGGCTGACTCACATTATTTCCACTTGTGAGGCAGTAAGCAGAAGGCCCGGCAGATCACAGAGCTGTGCCCTTGCCTCTAAGCAACACTGGCTTCCAAACAGGTAGAATTTTTTGCTAGCTTATTGGTTCCCACATCAAAGCCTTTTCGTTGAATTCCTGGGATGGTCTCCTGGTTCTAGCAAGGTTCCGGAATGTCGCCTTCCCTCTTCCTCTGTGCGAAGCCTTCTTCCTCTGAATCGGCAGTCTGCAGAGGGACTGTTACTATAGCGGCCTGTGCCTCCCTCCAGGCCCCTACACAGCTGGAAAGCGGAGGCAAGAGGAGAGCATTGCAGGGGGCGGGGTCTGGGGAGGCCCGAAAGCTCCCGGCTCCCCTTTGGCAGGCAGGTAGGCCTGGGTGTGGCTGTGGTCTGGGCTAACCTCTCTCAGTAGCTGACCTTCAAGCTAACCCGGGCACAAATCTCATCCTTACTGTTGCACATGGAACAGAATTTCCTGAAAGAAGACAAGCTGTGATGGAGCGACAGAGACGGCATGCTTGGAGTACACATCTAACTTTGTTCCAAGTGCAAATTAGCGCAGAAGGAGAAGCCACGTTCCCAGACAGTCATGGATGGGAGGGAATAGAAAGCGCACCCAGTCCAATCCCTTATAGGACTGATGGAGAAGCCTGGATCCAGAGAGGGGAAGGCGCTAGTCCAGAACCACACAGCAAGGGCCCAGGGCTCCCACTCCTGGCTCCCGTCTTTCATCACTCTGCTGCTCGCACTACCCCTGTCACAACGAGGTTTGTTTCATTACGAAAAACTCATAGCATGGAAGATCCCTCGGCTCTCTCTTCTTGGGCTTGTTTTTTAGAAATTCACGGACATATATTTCAGTTTTCTCAAAATGAGTGCTTAAAATTCAAGCATCCTTTGTTCCGCTTGATCCTGGAAGAATAATTTACGGATTTCAAGATCTCGCCTAGCAAGCTTTACATCTTGATGAAATGCTGATTTTCATATTGTTCTCAAACTGCACAGTTGCAGAAGCCAACGCCAAATGAAAGCGGGATATTTAGAAGGAAAAAGTTTACAGTTTAAATCCACGGTGACAAGTCCGAGGGTGAATGGAGTGATGAACACAGCGTCGCAGTCCCTCGGTCTGGTCTCCATGGAAGGCAGCCGGGCACTACAAGAGACTCTCAGACTGTGGTCAGGGCTCAGATCCGGGCTCCGCTCCTGCTGGCTGCCCGACCTCTGAGGACAGATCAGCCCACCACTGTGGGTCTCAGCATCCTCATGTAATGAACTGGGCTGGCTCAGGCTGACTTTATGAGGTTGTGTGCAAGACAAGATGTGTGAAAACTGCTTAGTGAAGCTAAGCCACCGAAGACAATTCTGTTTATACACGATAAGGGAACCTGAACTGGTAGCGAGGACTTGGCTGATTACTGTGGCTTCATGAGGTACAAGTGACAAGAACTTGAGCAAAGCAATGCCTCCTTCAGACAGGGCTGGGCACTCACTGGGTTCAAAGAGTAGGCAGCTGGGGAGGCCTCGGGGTGCTGAAAAAGAGAATTGGACCAGGAGTCAGGAGATGGAGTTCAAGAACTGGCTGTGTGACCATGGGCAGGTCATCACCCTCTCTGGATCTTGGACTTCTCACATGGACACTGAGGTATGGCATCAGAAATATGTCCGGCACTTGGGTGATCACAGCACTGAGCAACTGGAACAGGGCCCAGCACGGAAAAAATCGAATGAATGAATTAGGGATGGCTGTCCTGGGCTGTTTTGAGAAGAATCGAGAGGACTCGCTCTGTGTTAGCAGGAACATTTATGGTGATTAACAAGCAGTGTCAGCCAGGGGCAAGGCTGGGGTGGGCACAGCCTTCACATATGGCCTAGTTGCTGGCCCTGCATAGATGAGCTCTAAGCTCCTGTCCATTACGGAAGACGTAAGGTTGTGTGTCCACACATCGGAATCACCTACTGAGGAAGGACCAGTCTCTAACCTGCTGGAGAGCTGTGGGCAGGGCTGCCGCACACAGCCGCACAGCCTGCGCCCTGCCCAACTCCAGGGGGCACCCTTTGCCTCGCGCACAGGGAGCGTGGCACCTCCCGGAGCTGTGAAGCCCAACGGCACTAGGTGGGAGGCAGCAACGCGGAACCGAAAGAGCGCTGGCTTGGGAGTCTGGAGACCGGGCTTCCAACTCCCCTGGCCCTGGATCAGCCGCCAACTCCCCACGGGCCACATTCAAGTGCCTCCCTTCCCTGGATAAGTTCCAATCCACTGGCTCCTGAGGGCTCTCCTAGGGCCCTGGTCCACGCACTTACATGTTACCTGGGTTCTGTTTGCTTTGCTGCATGGCCAGGCCCCTAATTTGGGCAACTGGAGTTTGTTTCTGGAAAGCTGCAAAGCCAGGCTGACTCTTCAGACCAGGAAGGGCTGTGGCGGTGGGGGTGGCAGGGGGTGGGGTGCTTCAGGCAGCGGGCAGTGCCCCTGCCAGCTCCAAGGCTCTGGGCTCCCGACCAGACTTTGCCCCCTCTTAGGAGCACTTGTGTGGCAGTGACCTTTGGACGCCCATGTAGGGTGGGCCCGACCTTCCTGTCCTTGCTCAAGAGATGAGTCCAGCACCCTCCTCTTCTCCTGTGCGCCAGCTCCATGGACTTCACGGCAGTGATCTGCATGGGCCCTGCTGTGCCCTCCCTCTGAGCCGCTGTACAGGCCAAGCCTCCTGCCTGGACTGTCTTCCCCCTTCCTCACCCCTATCCTCAAAGTCCCCGCTGAGCATCACCTTCTCAGCCAGGCCAGCCTGGACTCCCTCCTGTCCAGAGATCATTCGTCCCCCTCCTCTGTGTGTCTGCACTTCCATTTCAAGGTTCTCCCACAGAGTACTTAACCCACTGCGTCCGAGTCATCTCTCCCCCAGAGGCCTACCACGTCTTTCTGGGAAGGGCAGCTAGCTACATAAAATAAGGATGGATTTCTTCTAGAAGCACTGACAGGACCACGCCCTGGCCCCTTGCTAAGCACTCCACATGGATAATTTCATGAGGTGGATACTAAACTTGACCTCATTTTATAGAGGAGGAAACTGAGGCCCAAGGTCACAGCAAGTAAGTGGCAGAATGACATTCAAGCTGCCTGCTGCGGAGCCTGGAGGATTGCCCGTGGCCTCCCGTCCCCTCCTCAGCCTCCCTCGATCCTCCTCCAGTTCTGGGGACCAGTTGGCTTGTGGTGGAGGAGCAGTCCTCTGGGCATCCTGGGGGTGGACTCACCCTGCGAGGTGGAGAGGGGCAGACGTGAGCAGGACTGAGGGAGCCTAGCAGTTTCCCAAGGGAGGTGTTATCTATGCAGACCTGTTTGTGGTGCATCGAAATAAATTCCTTCCCAGGGGATTTATCTTTCCAGCATTTTTTCATTTTGTTTTGTGGTATGTGGCAAGTGTTAAAACTAGTTTTCAGGATCTGTTAATGAAAGCCAGAGTGATTATGTTGATGTCCCCATCAATTATGCAGAAAATCAGGTAACCAGACTATTTATGTAATAGATGTAAGGGCTTCTTGTTCACTCTCTGAAAGAACATTCCTGAAAGGGTCATTTTTTATTTCCTGAGATACCTTTTTCCTAATTGCTTGAAGGTTTGAAAATTGCTCCCTTTCCCCCATTTTCATTCTGTGCAAATGTATTTCCTCGTGTCATATTTCCCTGACACCTCCGGTCCCCTGGAGGAGCGGGGCCCTCCCCCAGCCTCCCACGTGCCTTCTGTCTCACCAGGAAAGCCTCCGAGATTCGAGATTCGAAACCAAGTTGGAAGAAATACAGCTCCTTTGGTTTTCCTCTTTTGTAAACAGATTTGACAAAACGAAGTGGGAAGAACCCGAGCCGGGGGATGAGGAGAGCTGGCTTCCATTCCCAGACCTGCCTTAATTTGCTAAGCAACATGGGCAGGTCCCTTCTCCCTTCTGTTTCCTCAAGGGTAAAATGAGGGATGAAGACGATCTGTGAGTCTAAGAGAGGGAATGAGGGTCTGGGGTTGGAAGGTCCCAGAGCCGAATTTTACTTGAATCTGATGAAATGTTTCTTTCTGAGCTCCCTGACGTGCCCAGTGAGGTAATCCCAGCCGAGACTGGACAGTCCTAACAGACAATGCTATAAACAGGGATTCAGATATTGATGAGGTTGGCCCACATGGTCTTCGAATCTCATCTGGCTCTGGTTCCTTGGCTGGATGTGGTCAGAGGGTTCTTCCATCATGAAAAGTCAGCAGTGCACCTTGCTGACCTCTGCAGAACCAGTTCACCTGGCAGGCCGCACACTCACCCAGGTGCTACCTGTGGGCAGATGCTCCTCTTGGCTCTTCGGCCCTCCCACCTTGGGCAAATGTTACTGGTCTGAGCTGAGCACACTCTCCTTAACCCATTTGTCTTTTGGACTCCCTCTGGCCACACTACAAGGACAGGAAGTGGAGACTGAGGCTTTTCCTAAAAGTGACTTCATCTTCTCAATACTAAATTTCCTGACTGCAAAGGGGGCAAGCCAGCCAAGTGGAGATTTTCCAAACAGTTTCTTTATTGTCTTCTTTGAATATTATGTGTTTCCACCCTAAGAAAAGGCCATCATTGGCTTGGCCTGGGTGGGCACATCTTAGCACATACCAAGCACACGAGCTCTAGTTTCACCGGCCTCCTGAGCTGGCTCAACTAGTTGCCCTCGAACTGTCCATTCCTCCCCTGCCGGGGAAGCTTCCACAGACTCCCCAGCAGGGCCTCCTCCCACACCCAGCCTCCTGCCAACCAGCTCACGTGCATTGAACTGTTTCATGAGGGTGAAATAAAATTCTATTGTGTTAAGCCTCTGACATCTGGGGGCTTCTTGTTATAGCAGCTAGCACTCACCTAGCTGTTTTGCTCTGTAGACCTCTTACTGCTCCATCATGTAGCTGCTTACATGTCTTTCTCTCCCACTAGACTGGGAGCTCTCGGAGAGAAAGGGCCATGTCTGATTTGTCTCTATATTCTTGAGGCTGATGATTGTGCCTGCAACATGTGTTGGTTGAGTGAATGAGAGTTGAAAGATGCTGGCTATTTAAAATTGTAAACCGAAAAAGAAGCTGAAAATGTTGTTTGACATTTTTTCCATCAAAATGGGACTGGAAATCATAGAAGCTTTCCTGGAAGAAGTAATTAAAAATTAAAAAAAAAATTGTTGGGTTGGACAGCAAGGGAGGAACATTTCTAAAACAGAAACCACAGTAGACATGTGGGGAGTTGAAACTGATGGCAAATTGGTGCGTGTAGGGGATAGGGAGAAATAGGATCTTAGGGAGTGAGAGAAGAGGCCCCAAAAAACTGTATGAAAGAAAGAGGAAGCAATAGAGAAGAGCCCTACCTCTGATCAGCACTTTCTGTGTGCCACGCGCTTACCCATCCCTTCTTATTCTTTCTACTCCACGGGTTCGTCTCCAGGCGATTTTACAGATGAGCCTAAGAGACTGAAGCATTTGCTCGAGGCCATGTGGCTGGGAGACCAGGTTTGTTCCAATCCCAAGGCCAGGCTCTTTTCTCCATCACACCAACAATGACTAGGCTGCTCCATAACAGAAAATGAGTCACCCTCTACCTGTCCTTTCCTGGCAGCCACATGCTTCTCTGAGCCAAGCAGAATGATGTGGCCCAAGGAGCACCAGCCTTAGTACACCCGGGCCTAGGCCTATCACTGCCTCTGATTGGCTGCATGACCTTCAAAAAGTCCCTTTTCCTCTCTGAGGTTCAACTTGCCCCTCCAAAAAATGACAAATCTGGGCCAGATGACCTTCAAAGGGTTCTAACCAAACTGACACAGGATCGCTGCCTCCAGGGAGGGCCACCCTCTTACAAGTGAAGGAGAGAAGCCTTCACCAATTCTATCCCAGGGAGGGGCTGGAGGGCAGGAGGATGGCGGTGTCAAGGCAGAGTCAGAAAAGGAGGAGGGATGGGACCCACCTGCAGCTATATGTGGCCTTGGGATTTGGAAAACCCCATAAGGAAAACGAGCAAGACACAAGGAAGTGGGGAAGGATTGAGGGGGTCAGCAGCCCCAGCTGTGCTTGCCCAAGAATCCAGCCTCAGGGCCTCAGGGCCCTCATGTGAAAGAGGATTAACTCTGCTTCCATGAGATATTTTTGGAGCATGAGATAAACATGTCAACCTCTGTCCCAGAGCCGAGCGCACATCATGAATGCTTTTGGTGGCAAGGTTCTCCCTCAGTCTTCCTGGGGTTTGGGATGAGTAAGTTCATCCCCTTCCCCATCATCCTTTTTGCTACTCAGGATGTAAGGTGAAGATTAGAGCAGATGTCTTTTGGTAATTTACTTATTCATTGATTCTTTCATTCAATGAATCTTTATTGAGCACCTACTAACTACTCAGTTCTGTGCTAGGTACCAGGAAGACCGTAGTAGACAAGTCAATCTTCATGGAGTTGACATATGGATATATACAGGCAGTCACAGTGATTAAATAAACAAGATTCTTTCAGACAGGATTGTCCATAAAGGCACTAAACCAGAAAGATACGGAGAGAGTAGTGGTATGTAAGGGCTTACTTTAGATACAATGGCCAGGGAAGGCTTCTCTGGAAACTGACGTTTGAGCTAAGATGTGACTGGTGAGAAGGAGCCAGCCATGCAAAGAGCTGGGGGGAGGGACCCCAGGAGGAGAGGACTTTGTAAAGAGACCCAGTAGAGCCCAGAGAAGACCAATGCTGCCTGGCACCCAAGGCCACTGAGCTTTGGCTGCTCAATCCCTGGTCCAGAGGCATTTTGGAATGCCTCAGGAGAGACCAAGACCAAACCAAGTCTCTTGTCCACAGGAAATCACAACCTCTGATTTCAGGGTCTGTCCTCATCATTCCTGATGTTTGACAACTATTTCCTTCCCGCTGCAGTCCCAGCCTCCAAGTGCAGAAACGCCGGAGCACGCCAATGAAATTGATTTAGTGTTGGCGGTGCATTCTCTTCCCCAGCCTCGGGCAGGAGAGATTTACGGCTCCTGGAAGTGCCACCCCTCCCTGCTTCCTGTAAATCTCCCACCACATTTTGGGCGGCTGGAGCTATTTGGGTAACCTTTCTCTGAACCAGAACTTCCTCGCCAGGAACTTCAGAGGGTACCTCCAGGAAGGACAGGAGAACCCCAGGGGCCGACTTGTTTTGGGGAGGATTCCAGGCCTGCTGAGGACAGCTGCTCTGCAGGCAGCAGGCAGAGAACAGAGTTTTTCTTTGACGCTGCGACTGACTTTGTGGGGATGGCACAAAACCCCAAAGGAGCACTGAGGGCTTATGGAGGGCGTGTGGATGGGCAGCACGCTATTAAGCCTGAATGTTGGGCCCCTGGATTGAGGGAATCGTCCAAGGCCAGATGCTCGTGGCCGTAAGGGAAGCTGTACGTCTTGGAAGACAGAGCATAGCTTTGAGTCAGACGGGTCTTACAGATGTTAAATTATATTATATATCAACGTGTTCACGGTCTGTCGCCCTGCCTGGAATCTCATCTCCACGAGGCCAGGTCTTGATTATTCCCAGATATATCCACAGCACCTAGGACCATGCCTGGCTTATAGGTAGCACTCAGTAAGTAAGTGGTGAGTGAATAAATAATTCCAGATATATTCTGGCTCCACCACCGTGTGACCTTGGGCAAGTTGCTGCCTCCCCAAGCCTCAGTTTCCTCCTCTGGATATTGGGAGTCAGAACTGATCCATCAAAATACTAAAGGAGATGCTGTTTGCTTATTCACGTTCAGTAAACGTGTTCAGGACTGGGAGTGAAGATGAAAAAGCACATGTGCCACTCCCTCGAAGCAGCACGCATGGGGCCCCCAGGTTTGGGGCACTTCCTATTTCAGAGGGAGCCATCACACTGGACGAGTCACTTAAGATTTATGTTTCTTTGTGATTCTGCAACCAAGAGATTTTTGAAGTTGCCTCGTGCACAGAGGCAATGCACAAGATTGTCATGAGGCCCTTTGCAGTGCTGTAGGTGGCTGAGAGAAGGGACAGCCAGCTGGGCTGGCCAAGAGTTGTGGGAAAGGGCACAGTACTCTGCATTCTGGGACAGAGTTGGCCACTGAGCAGCTGCCATATGGCACTTCCTCCAGGAAGCCTTCCAGGACCCAGGGGCCTTTGATCCAGGGGAAGCTGGGCTCAGGCCCCCAGGACACCCATGCTCTCCTCTCTCTGAGTGCCATCTCTTCTTTAACTGCTGCCTCACTGGACCTTGGAGACAAGGTCTGCACCTTCCTCCTCTTTATTCTTCTCCTCCTTTCCCAGAGTGAGGCGACATGTTGGTGAGGGGAGCTGGTCCCACCTCCCCTGGTGCCTGTAGTGACATTTATCCTGAACAGGCTACCCAGTGGCTGCAATCTCTGGCCAGAAGAAGCAAACCGAAATTGTTTCTGTAAGCAGCCCAGTCCAGGCAAACTCGGGCCTCATTAAAGCACAATTAGGATTTCTGCTCTGGCTTCGAAGGAACTCCGCTTGGGACCCACGACTGTTTATTTGACTAAGACTGCGGCTGGGCTGCGGGAGGGGAGCGACAGAGGTGGAGGTGGAGGTCAGGCGGCGGCGTTGGATCTTTCTGTCATTCTGGACACTTTAATAATGGGAAAACCTTTGACCTGAGCCCTCCCAGATCCCTGGATTCCAGAACCCAAATAACTACGGGACAGCAGTGCTGAATCTCCCTCAAATTCCTAATTAGATGGGATAAGGTACGGAACGCGCCCTGTGCACAGCAAGGACTCCGTAGAGGCCAGTTGCCTCTTAGCAGTTGGGCTCGACACCCACCAAAACCACAAAAAGAAAAGCTCATTTTTTTGGTCAAAATTCTCATTCAGACTGTGAATGGCCACAATATCTTTCATGCGGTCACAGTTTTTTTCCTATTGAGAAACAACAAGCAAATGAACGCCCCGCTCTCTTGTAGTGTGGCTTATCTTTTAGGTTCTAAATACCCTATTTCTCCCAGCACTCCTTCCAGGATTCTGCTCAGCCTAATTCGTCTCTCCCGCTCCTGGCTTTTCCGCAGCCTTTGTTCTTCATGATCCCACAGGACAGTAACAAGAACCAACATTTTTCCTTAGGGCTTTGCTGTTTACAAAGTCCCCCTTCCACTTAGCTTTTCTTGTCGAAGCCTCTCAAGCATCCTTTCAGGTCAGTGTTTTTAGTTTTCTGATTTTGGAGGTGAGGAACATGAGGTTTGGAGAGCTTAGGCGGTTTTGCTCACTATCCAGGAAGGAGCTCCTGGACCGACAATTCATTCAGCGTTTATGGAGCATCTACAGTGTGTGGGCACTTGAGATACACGGTATGAATGACACAGTCCCTGCTCTCAATGTGCTAGTTATCTGGTGATTTATTTGACTGAATTTCTTCGGACCTCTTAAAGCAATTTGCACTGGACAGGACATGGTCTGGTCGCTGAGGTTTGCTGCTTGAATGAATGGCTGGCTGGCCGGATGAGTGAGTGAATGTTGGCACCCTGTGAGCTCCACCAGCCGCCCACTGCCTAAGACAGAGGAGGCTGGGGCCGGGAATGGAAACTGGCGTACTGTGCGCATGGTACTCCTGCTTTTCGGACCAGGGATCAGAACAGGGCTGGTTCCACCTACTTCCCTGATGCCTACGGCTGAAACTCAGACATGCCAAGCCTCTAAAGAGGGCCACAGCTGCACACTGGAGAAGACCTCTGCTTCCATCCTGACTCAGAGTGTCCCTGGCCAGCCCGGTCAAGGTTCCAAATGGGTTATTAATGTTGATGGACAACTGTCCTGTAGTTACACAGAATCCGTTGACAGATTCAGTCTATTCTAGGTGAAAAGCAGGCCTCGTCCTCTGAAACTTTAGTGATTGCATGCCAGTCGATATCTTTTGTAGAGATCTAGAAAATATAGCTGGAAGGTCGATTGAAAATCGGCAGCAAACTTTCTCAAAAGATCTCAAAAAGGCCTGTGACATAGAATAGAGCCTGGTCGACACCAGGCTCTCAATAAACATTTGTTGAATGAACGAAAGTGAGTTCCAGGTATAGGCACCGCTGAAGCCTGTGTGTTAATGTCTGTCAGCTGGTCAAATGTATATGGGTCAGTGGAAACTGGTGAGTGAAGAAATGAATGGTTGGATGGGTGAATGAACCTCTCAGGTCAACTGATACCCTGGCCTGAGAGGTTCCTCTGGGAATGTTCTCTCTGAGGAGTCCCTGGGGTCCATGCTCAGGGCAGCCTAAGGTGGCCCAGTAAGCCAAGCCCTATCACCGTGTAGTGTTCACGTCCCACGGACCAGACGCCTCTGCTCTGCAGCTCTCAGCCATAGTCGTCTCTGAGAGCTCTCAGGGAACATGGTATGGGAGACCCTGTAGGAGGTGAAGGTTGAGAGAAAGGATGCACAGGAGGAAAGCATAGACTTGACCAGTCCAAAGACCACAACCGTCGGAGAGCGTAGTCACCCAACCCCGCCCCACTCCACCTCTCACTTCTCGGGGCTTCCATGGAAATTCGTCCTTCCCTTTGCTATATCCTCATCTTATTCTGCTTCACTGCATACGTCGTGAATGTTGGTTTCTCTCAATGACCTGAGCAGGCTCTGTGCCTGCCTCACCTGCTCACCGTCCCCAGCCCAGGGCCTGGTATAGACAGGGTTCCCAGTCATGGAATGCAGGGATGAGTGACTGATTGTAGCATCCTCTGATGGTGGCTCCCTGGACTGCAAAGGATACTGAGTAAATAGGTGTTACCCTCAATTGCCGTTGATAACTGTTTTCTAAATGGGACCAACGGTGTGTTTTATACACTACTGTTAGTACACAGTTTTCATATTTTAATAGTAATACTTTCCTTAGCAACAAACTCTCCTATCTGCATAATCCTTTGTAGTTTTTACTGTTTTATCTTGACTCTCATAGCATCCCTGACAGGGAGCTGGGATAGAGATTATAATTTCCTATTTAGGGAAGAAAATGAGGCTCACAAAAGTCAAGTGACTTGTCTAAGATCATACTGAGGGTCAGCAGCAGTGCTGGATCAGACCCGGCTGCCCTGATTCCTGGCCCTCGGCTCTCCCCAAGTTATGCTTTCTACTTTTATCTGCCCCCCGGCCGTGTTTAAAAGAAACTAGGAGGCAAAGAATGGTTTGATCAAAGAATGCTTAAAAAGAATGACGTTCTTAATTAATAACAAAGGCAAAAGCACACTCTTAGTGGGTTCACAAACAGCGAGCTTCACCCTAACCGAATCAAGTGCCGTAGTACCAAATTACCAGTGACTTCAATAACAAGGAAATCCAGCCAAGGCCACAATAAAACTGTTTTCTCCCTTTTTAATTATCTTTGTTGTTTTCAAATTTGCCTGAAACTCTTCTCTATCTGGGCAGGTCTCACCTGCCATTTTGACAAGAGTGGGAAGGCCACGTCGGGTGGCGGAAGCCCACAGACTGTGGAGTTTTAATCTGACACTTACCAGCTCTGTAACCTGGAGCAAGTCACTTAGCAACCCTGGGTCTCAGCTCCCCTTCCTTTAAAACGGGGCAGGCAACACCCACCTTATCAATTAAATTTTAAAATGCAGGTGGAACAGCCAGCGTAGTGGCTGGCACATAGTAGGAGGATAATAAAATGGGTATCTGCTTCCTCTTTCTGTATAATCTCCTTAAAGGACCTCAGAGTCTCTTTAACCATGGGAATGAGAGGTGACACTGCCCAGAGGTGGGGGTCCAAGGACCATATTCCTATGGCACAAGCTACCTGTCTCCTGCAGGACTTTTGGAATCAGATCCTCTGCATTTGATGTGACACGAGGCATGTCATTCGAGCTTTCTGAGACTCTGTTTTCTCATCTGCAAAATGGCTATCGTAATACTGACTTCTGTGATTTGTTAGGATTGAATGAGAACATATGTGAGGCCCTGGGGCTCAGCAAGTGGCAGCTGTCACTATTCCATGGATATGACACCTGTGAAGAAGCTGTCAGGAGAGCCAGGTTCAAGCCCCAACTCCACCACTAACAGACATGCTTTGTCTGCTCCCTGGGCCTTGTTTTTCCCATCTCTGGAACGGGGAGAATAATTCCTGGCACGTCTCCCTGCAGTGCAGCCTCAGGGACCCAGGAGTTAATTGATGGCCTCAACCTTGGCTGCACATTACAGTCACCCAAGGAGGTTTAAAAACTATGCAGTGCCAGGCACCCACCCCTGACCCACTTAATCAGGATTTAGGGGGCTGGAACCCAGGTGTGTGTACTTCTGAAATGTCCCAGGTGAGTCTGATGTGCTGCCAGTTGTGAGTCACTGAGATAATGAGGTGGCCTTGTTTTCTAAATCGCAGAGCCTGTGTGCATGTGGGGTCGGGCAGGCGTGCTCCCCTCCAGCTCATGCTCCTGGCGGGGCGGAGACTTCTTGGGGTCACCTTTCCTTCCTCCGCTGGCTCAGGAGGCAGCAGCTTCTTTGATTTCCTTTCAACACTTCCCAGGATTTCTGTCCCATCTGAAGAGGGAAGCAGGGTGCTGGCAGTAACCGGGGCATGCTGACTTTAACCTTTAAAAAAACAAGCTTTATTGTGAAGACCAAAAGGTCTTATAAACCTTAATGAGCGGCATATGTGAAACACATACGCGAATTGCTTGTTTGAAAAATATTTCCCAGCTAGCCTTCAATAGCATGGCCTTATTATTCTAAACGGGGCGCTTGTCTTACCAGAGGACTGAACAAAACCCCAGTTGGAGATAATTATCTTAGCAGAATTCCCCGTGGGTCCCTGGAGAGGGGATGGGGGGTAGAAGCCGCTCGAACACATGTGCTAACTTAGGCTGCCTTTGTGTACACAACAAACACAAAAGCTGGGCTTTGGGGAGCGAGGAGAATTCAGGCTCCTGAAATGGTGACCTCGTCATTCGTTCCGGGGATGGCAAATAGGTTTGTCTCAACGGGTGGGGGCTGGAGGTGGGAAGGGCGGGAATGCAAGCCACGTGTCCACACTCACGCTCCAGGCAAGAGCTGGGAGGTGCAGGGACAGGAATAATGGTACCAGAAGTTGAAAGACCCAACTATTCCAGTGAATCAGGTTTGGGGAGGTGACTTTGAGCAACTTGCTCCCGCTGTCTGGGTCTCAGTTTTTCCATGTAAAATGGGGTCACTGTGATGGTTCAGCAGGATGACAAAAGTGATTATAAATTATTTAATCCCACATCCTCTAAGGGAAAGCAAGCTCTGTATCAGTAAATCCCGCCGGCAGCAACCTCATATGCGTCCCGCGTTCACCTCTAAAAAGGCTAGGCTGGCGACACGGCCTGAAGCGAGAATTTCGGGTTCCCGGAGCCCCCCGCTTCCACGGACTGTTAGCCGCAATCACCTGAAGGTTTGGGCTGTCAGCATGTCAGCTTCTGAGCCTGGCACCCAGATGTTCAGGGAAAGTGGGCCACTGGGCCTCAATTAGCTGGGTAATTGCTTCAATTCCCTCCTGCTCCCTACTCCTTAATTATCTCCCCGCTGCCTCCCATTCCTGGGCTCAGGAATGCCACAGCCCAGCCCTTTTCCCAGCCTGGAAGCCACAAGAGGAAGCCACTTCGGCAGGACTTGTCCCACAAGTGCAGGCAGCCCAAGGAGAGGCGGGCAGGCCCCATCAGGCCCAAAGTGCTTTTTGATCCCCGTTTTCCCACTCCAGACCTCCTTCAGAGGCTTAAGATGAGCCCGGTTGTGTAGGCGGAAGGGGGACGAGGGGCTGAGCCAGATGAGCCTGTAAGGGGAAATGGACCAAATCAGAGACGTGGAGTAGGAGCCAAGGGCTGCGTTACCTTGTGCAAATGATTTCACTGCCCCAGTGTCAGTTTTCTCATCTTTAAAATGGGGCTAATAAGGTCTGTGCAGAAAGGTTGTGGGTGTTAGGGTTAAGATAGTTAATTATGTAATGTGCATGTGTAATTATCTACGTGCCTGGGGCGTAGGTGTGCTCTCTGAATAGCTCCTTTCCCTCCTTTCTTGACCCTCTCCATCAGCAATAACTCTGTATGCCAGTGAGGAGTTAAATGAAGTGGGAAGAGTTTCAGAGCGGAGATTATAGGTAGCAAAGCCCCTTCTGGGCTTTGAGCCTTAGTTTCCGCGTCTGTAAAATGTTGCTCCCTAAGGGTACTTGCATCTTCCAGTGTTCTATCAGGACACAGGAGGGACTGTCCTCGAGCCCCAGGGATTTCCCATCTTGGGCAGAGCCCTGTGTTGGGCTCTCTCCTTGCCTCCAGCACATGCACCCTGCGTGTTTTCCCACCAAGGTAAACAAAGTCATTAACACTTTATCTTAATTGCCACTAATGATGGGCAATTTGCCTGATTACGTAAAACGGGGCTTTCTGGTCTAATTTGTTTCCTAAAGTGAACCGGAACATTTAAAATTTCAACTAATTCCAGCTTCACGGCTGAACCTAATTGGTCAATTGTGAGTTATTATTGGTGGATGGACTTCTCCTAGGATAGGCTGTTGGGGACGAAGAAGGGGCAGGAGTGAAAGGAAAGAACTACCACCTGGATTCGGGCAAATCCAGTGAAGGAAGAATGGCAGAATGGTTTTTCCTTGGTTATTCCATTTAATTCTTGCATCATCCATTTTCATAGGTTTTCTAAGTATTCATGGTTTTTTTTTTCACATTTCATAAAGTGTTTTCAATCCAGACTCCATCAGATTGGCACTTTTATGAAATTTACTAAAAGATTCAGAGTTGGTTTTATCTTCTATTCATCTTCCCACCGTGTTTTATATATATATACTTATTGATTTTATATTAAAATATTTCTTCTATTCTTTTTTAAACCAGAATTCCATTTTGAGTTTCTTGACAATGTTGTCTGATTATAATGCTTAACTTTTTTTTTTAACTTTTCTTATTTAAATCACTTTTTAAAAAATTCAGTAAATTGCTTTGAGGCCTGTGGCGTTGTCTGAATGACAAATGCACGTGGAGGGATATTTTCTTGAACAATCTAAAAGTTAGTTTGTCAGGCTCTGGTGTTTGAGAATTTTAACTCAAAAAAATCTGATGATGCAGTCCCAGCGCTAACTCTGTGGCCACGCTGGAAGGACCGAGCGGTGACCCATCCTTTCTCTGCACAGCTTCTCCTGCTTCCGGAACCCTGGAAGCACAAGCCCCACCACGCAGAGTCTACCCTAAAGAGCACTTTTGTCCATACCCTTGACCAGGTACACTGGATCCTTGTGGGTAAATTTGCAACTTGTAGTCACTGTTTCCTTCTTATTTTTTAGGACTCTATAAAACCCTCTCAGGTCCATTTTTCTATGTTATCCTTACGAC
The DNA here is from genome assembly GCF_021613505.1 of Equus quagga. Lineage (NCBI taxonomy): Eukaryota > Metazoa > Chordata > Mammalia > Perissodactyla > Equidae > Equus > Equus quagga. Next base: position 126,728,709 of record NC_060271.1, on the reverse strand, counting down.
AGCTTGGGGAGATTGAGGCAGGACAGTTCGAATCTCACTTTACAAATGAGTAAACTGAGGCTCAGACTGATCTTCCCAAGGCTTCTCATAGACTCAGACCCGGTTCATCTGAGTTCCAGAATCCAGCGATCATCAACCGCTCTGCTGACGCTGGAGGGCCATCAGGTGAGACGGAAGGAAAGAAAGGCATTGGTGGAGCGGATGGGCTGTCATCCGCCCCTTTACATCCCTTGCATCACTCCCTCAGACTCTTTGGTCGCCCTTTGGAAAATGGATGACTAGACTACAAGTTCTTCCAGGTGGGGCCTGTTATGGACCAAATTGTGTCACCCTTGTCCTACCTCATCCCCTAAATTCCTGTGTTGAAGCCCAAACCTCACTGTGACTGTATTTGGAGACAGGGCCTTTAAAAAAGTAATTAATGTTGAAAGAAGTCATAATGGGGGGACCCTAATCCAATATGGCTGGTGTCCTTGCAAAAAGAGGAAGAGACACCTGGGATGTGCGTGCACAGAGAAAAGGCCACGTGACAACACAATGAGACGAAGACCATCTGCAAGCCAAGGAGAGCAACTAACGCTGCTGACTCCTTGATCCTGACCTTCCAGCCTCCAGAGGTGTGAGAAGTGCATTCCTGTTGGTTAAACTCCCATCTATGGTATTTTGCCATGGCGGCCCTGGCAGGCTAACACAAAGGCCCACTATCGTCTCCTTTGCAACCGTCTCCCCTAGCAGCTGGGTGACAGAGGTGAGGGCAGGCTTTGAATGGGTCAAAATGCGAAAGACATGCCCCCTTAGAGCACATCACTGCCTGCCTGACAGCAGTCCTGCCGTGGAACAGGGCTGCCCCTGGAGCAGGCAGGACCCTGGACAAATATTTTGTTGCCAAGGCCCTGTCTATAGAAACAATTTAATTGAAAAATGAATAATGAAATTTGTGGGCCCATGGGAGCACAGTTGATTCTCATTATTCACAGTAGTCATGTTTTTTAACGTCACTGCAAATACCAAATTAGCGAATACTGAACCATCACTCCTAGGAGAAACACAGGGTTGGGTTCCTGTGAGCCTCTGGTCATGTTTTTGTCAACTGATTAAGACATAACCTGGCTTTACGTGTTTCTGTTTAAAGCCAGCTGACTTAATATATATTGTGGACTCATTAATGTCGAACTCACGGCCAGCAGCACCATAGCTCATGCTGTGCAAAGCTTGTCTATCACACAGATTTTCTCCGTGAGGCATGTCACAACCCTCTCGCACTTAGGAACATAAGACAGCACTTCAGCACTAGGCTTGGGGGACATTTTAAGCAGCAAAATCACCAAGAAGCAGCACAAAAATGCAAAAAATATGACAGGACGTGTTCTTGAAAAAGACACTTGTTTACAGTACAAGAACTGAGACAAGAAAGCAAAGTGTCATCTTCCTCTGCCTTGGCTGGGAACCTGCACAGTGGGCCACTCAAAGTTTTCACCACTCTGCACCTATCTGTGAAAGATGGCTAAAGCACCATGAGTATTGATTTGGGGGTACAAATAAATTTGAACGAAGAGGAAGTTTGCAGAACACAATTTGCAAATACTGAGGATCAGCTGTAGAGGGGGTTCTTGATGAAGATTTAGAATGATGTAGAAAACAGGTAATTGTGTACTTGTTTATTGTCCGGTTAGTGCTTGTGAAGATGCCTTCTGGTGTCAAGGCACCATCTCTTACTGCTCAGATCTGGGAACGATTTCATCACGGTCGCTACTGTCAAATGCTTGGTTCCTGGTTAATTTCCTATCTCCCTCTTGGAGAAAAAGTAGAAAAGCTGTTGTTACTCACCACACGGTTGCTCTTCAGAATCCGCTTGTATTGAAACAATGTAGAACTTCCTGCTTCGGAGGTTCCCTAACACCGTTTACTGAAGGCTGGCTGTATGACCACCAGTGCAAGTCTCACCCAGAACATGCAGGAAGGTGTGACTGATAACCCACTTTCCGGTCATGTTAAATTTACGGTTTGGAATTTTATAACATAAAGGTAGAACTACACATCTTTAGCTCTTTAGGCCACAATCACTGCATTCCTAAAATGTCATCTCTTTCAATGTTGACCCTGCCTTTCACACACCGCCCCCAGGAGGGAAGGACAGGCAAAGGCTCTGTGGGCACAGGAAAAGAGATTGTTTGCACACGAAAGTTCTGTCCTCACCTTTCACAGTTTAAGACCATCTGGGGAGAGTAATACAGCCCCATGTCAGCTGGAGGCAAGAGAGGACACTGATGGGAAGGGCGTGGCTTTGGGCAGCAACTGTCTCAGAAGCCCCAGGAGAAGACAAGAGCGGCCACCCACAGAGGACAGCTTGGCAAAGAGTGTGGAGCCCGAGCAGAGTGTGGGGTGTTACCCTGGGTGCCAAGAGTGAGGGTGCACAGGGTAAAGGTTGTCTGCTGCCCCCCCCCCCCCCGACTCCTCTCTTGGGTAGAGTAGATTTTAGGAGGCACTGTAGTGGGAACATGGATGGGCAAGAGCTGGAGCCTGGGCCATGTGGTTCAAGCCCAAGGGTCAGCAAGGATAGCCTGGAGCCCTGAAGTCGTCCTATGGCTATTGAGTCAGAGGCACCCCAAATCAATATGTCACCTCCATTCTGACAGCCCGTTCTTATGTGATCCCAGAAAAGAAACACCATGTTGGCAGCAGGGCTGACCTGGTCACCAGGCTGGCCTTCGGGGACTGGCACCCTACCATAGTAACCCAGGACAGCCTCATAGGTGCAAGTCCAGGGCTCTTTGAGGCATCTGGTTGATCCCATGTGTGGGGTCGGGGGAAGCAGGGGTTAGAAGGTCAGAGAGCACCCCAAAGGGGAGAAATGAGACTAGGCCCTGTGTGGGCTTGGGGTGCCCTAGTCAGATGGCATTGCCAGTCTCCAGCATCCCAGGTGTGGAAGGGCGTGGGTCTTGGATAACTCTGAGAAGGCACTCCAAGCGCAATAAGAGTGATCAGGATGGTGCGGCAGTCCAGGCAAGAGATCAAGGCGTTTACGTGTTTCTGGTGGGAGTGTAAATCAGACCTCTTTTGGAAAGAATTTGGTACTGACTACCAAAGCTAAACACACATACACCCTATGACCAACACTTCCTCTCCTTGTTCAATAAAATGAGTACTTGTCAATAAAAACAGGTCACCAAAGGGGGCTGGCCCCGTGGCCGAGTGGTTAAGTTCGCGCACTTCGCTGCAGGCGGCCCAGTGTTTCGTTGGTTCGAATCCTGGGCGCGGACATGGCACTGCTCATCAAACCACGCTGAGGCAGCGTCCCACATGCCACAACTAGAAGGACCCACAATGAAGAATATACAACTATGTACTGGAGGGCTTTGGGGAGAAAAAGGAAAAAAATAAAATCTTTAAAAAAAAAACAAAAAACAGGTCACCAAAGGACTTGTACAAAAATATTCATAGCAGCATTTTTCATCATAGTAAAAACTGGAAACAACTCAAATGCCCATCAACAGTAGATTGGGCAAATAAATTGTGAAATATTCATATAGTGGTATCCTATGGAACAGTGAGAAACATCGACATGGGACAACATGGAGCCATTTGCTAGACATCATGTTGAGCAAAGAAGTCAACACAAAAGAATATGTACTGTACTGTTCCATTTATATGAAGCTCAAAGAGAGGCAAAACTGATACATTCTGCTAGAGGTCAGATACAGGTTACCCATGGAGAAATATTAACTGGAAGAGGGTGCAAGGAAGCTTTCTGGGGTACTGGAAATGTTCTAGATCTTGATTTGGGTGGTGGTTATGTGGGAGTATACAAATGTAGAAACTTACGGAACTGTGCATTTAAGATTTGCATACCTTCTGAATGTAAGAAATATGTCAATTAAAAATCCTAAAAGATGTGTGAGTGTGTGTGTGTGTGTGTATGAGAGAGAGAGAGAGAGAGAGAGAATGAGAGGGAGAAATAGGCTGAACCAAATTGGTGGCGCTGGAGATGGTGAGCCAAGAACTAATTAACTGGAGAGAGATTTAGGTGCTAGAGCCTACTTTAACCATACAAAGTAGATCTCACGGCCCTCATTTTATAAAGGAGGAAACTGAGGCTCAGAGAAAGTAAGTGGTGGAGTAGGGATTTGAACCCTGTTCTGCTGGATTCCAGCTCTGGAAGCATCCACATGCTCAGGGGACGTGAGCCCATCCTCTGCTCTTGGGTGACCGCTGATCCATCCAGGCTGGTCCTGACAATCCTATTCCCCTTGCCAGAGGGTAACTTAGGGGTTGGCAGGGAACTGAGATCTTCACAATCAGATATGAAGAAAAGTCTTCTGGGGGCTTCTGAGAAAGTTGTCCTTACTCTAAAAGGAGACACAAGGAGTACATGCTTCTCTTCTGTCTGGGGACATTGCTGTATCTGGCTGGAAGTGCAGCTGCCATCTTGAGAGCACAAATGGGACCAACCAAGGCCAAAGCTGACACTCTGAGTGGCAGAGTGACAAGATGGGGCAAGCCAGTGTACTAAGGACACTTGTAACCACTACATAACCCATCCTGGACACACCCTACCTTAGTCCCCAGGCCCATCATGGAGCCAGCCCTCATGAGCACTGTGAAGAACGGTTCTTGTCCTTTGGGATCTAATGACCTAGCTGTTCCTGCCTGCATTTGTGCAAACACCAAAGCAAGCCCATCTAGAGGGAGGGAGCCAGGCAGTCAAGCAGGACTTCAGAATGAGGGTGTGACCAGAGGATGGCTTTGAAGGATGCACATGATTGGGGCAGGGGAGAGTGGCAGAAAGGAGGCTGGGAAGAGAAGGGTATTGCAGCACGCGACATAGGTAGGTGCCTCTTGCCACACCCCCTGGGCCCACTGCCAATTCCTCTCAGCCACGCTGGACAGTTCCTGTGCGGGCTGTCGATGTCCCATCCCAAGCACTCACGCATCTGCTAGCTCCCTGTGAACCCATTCATCCCAGGAGTGGGTGTAGCCTAGAAGTGTGTGTGTGTGTGTGTGTGTGTGTGTGTGTGTGTGTTTGGGAGTAATTAATGCCTCCAAGAGCAACCCTGTGGTCACCAGCCTTCAAGATGACTCCCAGTGACCCTGCCTCCTTGTGTCAGGCATCATGTTGTGCTAGAGTTGATCGTGTGGCCAATAGCATATCGCAGAAGTGATAGTATGTCACCTTCGAGATTAGGTTATGAGACTGCAGCTTCCATCTTAGGTGCTCGTTCTCTCTTCCCCTCTCTCAGGTCAGTCACTCTGGATGGAGCACATTGTGAGTGGCCCCTGTGCAGAAGCCCAGAAGGCAAGGAACTGGGGCCTCTTGCCAACAGCCGTGAGAGTGAGCCATCTGGAAGTAGGTCCTTCAGCCTGAGTTAAGCCTCCAGAGACTGCAGCCTCGGAGGACAGCTTGACTGGGACCTCACGAGAGACCTTGAGCCAGAACCACCCAGCTAAGCTGCTCCCAGATTCCCAACCCAGGGAAAATGTGAGATGATAAATGTTTGTTGTTTTAAGCCAGTAAATTCTGAGCCACGAAACCGTTACTCACCAATAGACAGTGAATACAATTCTTATCCAATAGGGAAGAGGAATACATCCTCGGCCTTCCATCTTTTGGAGGAACAGTTCTGCACCATGATTCAGGGGGTTCCCGGTGGGACTGGGCCCCAGTTGCCATAGTGAAAACCAGCTCAGTAACTGACTTTCCCTCCACTCCCGTCACTTCCTCACTCTAGCTTTCCAGGATCATTTCCCAAATAAGCAACTTACACACAAATCCTTGTCTCAGGCTCTGCTTTGGAGGGAACTCAAATTAAAATGGGAGACTGCACATATGAAGACTTAGAGTCTAGAATGTGAAAACTCCCTGGGGCCGAAGGGAGACAGAACTGGTTGGCATGAAAATTTTGAGGACTATCAGCAGACAGCCCAAAGTTCCAGATTCATGCACTTCCTGGTTAAGACTAAACAATCCTCTTAGCCTACTGGGCGGAGCTGGCTGCCGTGTTGCCCACATCTTCATCAGCTGGGTGGGAGGAGATCGGGAGGGGTGTCTTGGCCCTCCTACCAATTTGCTGTATCTAGAAGTCACTCTGCTTCCCTGGGCCTCATCCTCTAACCTTAAATGGTTCTAGTGCAGCTCCCTGTTCTAGATGCTGGTGAAGACTCGCTGAGAGACGACCCACAAGTGGTGAGGGGGTCTGAGGTGGTCTCTAAGTCCCCTTCTGCTCAGATCTCCCAAAATCAGCCCTTTGTCCCCACACTTCATGCTGCTTCCTAGGGGAGAGAGACCTGGTGTTTGAACTATATCAAAATCATGGGGACTGGGGATCGGGCCGGCCGTGAGCATTAAGATCTGCTCATCCTTCTGCCATGTCGCTCAGAGATGGGATGGGAGGGGCAGAGTTCTCACATTGGAAAGTGACAGCATCATTTCCTAATTATCACATTTGGGGGAACAGATGGGGAAGCATGTGGAGGAATTATGGGCTTCTTTAAAAAAAAGGGGGGGGGCCATGTTTTCTAAAGAAAGTTGCCACAGAACATTTCCACCCAGTCGTCCTGAAAGCATTTGGGGTTTACAAGGCATTTAGTAAATAGGATGCTTTTTACAGATGAGGAAACAGAAGTGGGTGAGGGGAGGCAGGACGAGTATTAATTGAACACCTGCCATGTGCCAGGCCTTTCACATTGGCAGTACATTTCGTGTTTATAGCAACCCTGAGAGGTAAGCATCATAATCTGTGTTTCAAAAACAAGAGAATGGAGGCTCAGGTATTGAGAAGTAGAGTTGGTATTTGAACCTCGCGATTGTCTGGCCCCAAAGTCTCCTTTAGGGTTTGCCATGTGGAGATGAGGGGAGCATGGGCTCTGCCATCCTCATGTTCCTGGGTTAGTGCTCAGATGGGCATAAAAAGCCCTGGCACAGATCCTCAAAAAGTTAAACACAGAATTGTCATATGATCCAGCAACTCCACGTCTAGGTAGACACCCAAAAGAATTGAAAACAAGGACTCAAACAGATACTTGCACACCTATGTTCATAGTAGCGTTATTCACAACAGCCAAAGGTGTAAACAACCCAAATGTCCATCAACAGGTGAAGAAAGAGACAAAGTATGGCATATACATGCAATGGAGTATTATTCAGCCATAAAAAGAGATGAAATTCTGATCCATGCTACAAAACCAATGAACCTTGAAAATGTTATGCTAAGGGAAATAAGCCAGACACAAAAAGACAAATATTGTATGATTCCACTTATATGAGGTATCTAGGATAGGTAAATTCATAGAGACAGAAAGTAGAATAGAGGTACCACGGGCTGGGGTAGAGGGGTGGGGGTGGGGTACTGGGGAATTAGTGTTTAATGGACAAAGGTTTTCAGTTTGAGATGGTGAATAATTTCTGGACATGGATAGTGGTGACGGTTGCACACATTTTGAGTGTACTTAATGTTACTGAATTTACTCTTAAAAATGATTAAAATGGTAAATTTCATGTTATGTATATTTTACTACAATTAAAAAAAAAAGCCCTGGCACAGGGCAGATTTCTGCTTGGAGCCTTGTGGGAGCCTGAGTGGCGGAAAGATGAAGTCGGATGGGACAGACCTGGAGAGGCTTCTTGGAAGGAGCGGGATTCAGCTGGGTCTTGAAGGGTATGTGAATTTCATTAGGCAGTTTTGGAGACAGAAGAGCATTCCAGCACAATATGAGTAGGGCGAGGAGGATCTGCGAGGGGATGGGGTGCATGTGCCAGGCTGTAAACAGTCCCATGTGGCTAGAGCTACGCGCCCATGGTGGGAAAATGCAGAGGCGGCTGAGAAGGAATGGGCTGGAGGACTCCCAGTGCCAAGAATTGTCCACCTCCAACTGAGGCAGAACCCGAGGGGTACCAGCAGCATCCTATTAGAATGAGACCCCTCCTCAACACAAATGATCATCGAGATGGCAGCACTGAGTAATTCCGTATGACAGCTCTAACCTCCAATACACCTTGTTGTCTCTACCACCTGGTCTCACTACCCTAAAACGGTCTGGCTATGCCCCTTCCTCCACTCCTTGTGGCCTCAGCTACCAAGACCAGCTCAAGGTCCTGCCACAAAGATACACTGACTAGTGACTAACAAGGACCATTGTCTTTTTCAGGTTTTAGAATCATTTTGATGGGCTCCCTTCCTAATAAGCACTAATAAGTCCATGGATTAGGAAAGGAAGATTTGGTCCTCATTGTCTAGGAATGATGTTTACTGGGGCAATGGTCTGATTGTGTGTCGCCCCAAAATTCATAAGTTGAAACCTAACCCTCAAGGTAATGGTATTATGAGGCGGGACCTTTGGGAGGTGGTTAGATCATGAGGCCTCTTGAGGTCATGATGGGATTAGCACCCTTATAAAAACAGTCTGAGAAATCTCCACAGCCTCTTCTGCCATGTGATATCCTCACATGGAGAATAGCAGGTCGCAACGAGAAGTCTGCGACCTGGAACAGGGCCCTCACCCAAACGTGCTGGCACCCTGATCGTGCACTTCCAGAGTCCAGAATTGTAAGAAACAAATTTCTGTTGTTCATAAGCTGCCTGGTCTGTGTATTTTGTTATAGCAGACCAAATGGACTACGACAATTGGCATGTAAGACCTCCTTCATTTATCCAACCAGGGGGTGCTTTCGATGTGCGTGCTCCGTGCCCACAGCACAATTCCTCATCCCTGTGTGGCATGTCATGGTTATAAAGTTTTCCACCTTATATCCTTTGATCTCTTCAACAACACTGGAGGGGACTATTATTATCTCCATGTTACAGATGAGGAAAGGGCAGTTATGAATCGTGCCTCTGGTCCAGGGATCTGGATGTTACAATTCCCTGCTCTTTCTTCTACACAAACAACCCCTCCACCTGGACCCAGCTGATCTCTTCAGCCAGCTGTCCTGGGGCCCTGCTGGCTGAGCGCATCCCCAGCACGGCTCATCTTTTCTCACCTGCACACTGTTCCTCCTGCTTTTCCCTCTGCCTGGTATGCTTTCCCCAGTTTGTCTTTCCACCCTCGGGCTCAGCTCCCACTTGAACGGAGACTTTCATGAGTAGCCCCAAAGAAACAGGGTTTGGCTTCCCTGATCCTCTTCGTGTTCCTCCTGTCTCTTTCTGTTGGGGTCCTTGCCGTGGCCTGGGGAAATTTCTCACTCGACACCCAGAAAGAGCCCTGGTCAGAGGACCAGCCAGAAGCCCTCGGCTGCATCTCGGTTCTGATAGTCACTGAGCGTGACTGTGGCTGAGCCACTTGCTTGAGCAGAGCCTCTGTTTCCCCCTTTGTAAAGTGCAGGTAAGGATAATGCCTGGCTGTCCTATGGAGGGTTTCAAATTAAAATTAAATAGTATACTATCACCTATTAGAATGGCTAAGAAGAGAAAAAACAAAGCCGAGCTGAGAATCCCAAGTGCTGGCAGAAATGTGGAGCAGCTCTCACGATTTGTTGCTGGGGGTGCAAATGGTGCAGCCACTTTGGAAAACAACTGGGTAGTTTCTTATAAAGCTAAATACACCTGCGACCTAGTAATTTCATTCTTGAGTTCTTACCTAAGAGAACTGAATGTTCATGTTGTTATAACAACCAGTATGTGAACTTATATGGGGTTTAATTCATAATCTCCAAGTACTAGAAGCAACCTCAATGACCTTCAGCTGGTGAAAGGGTAAACAAGCTGTGGTACGCCCATACAATGGAACATATGACATTCTGGAAGAGATAAAACTATAGAAACAGAAGACAAATAAGTGGTTGTCAGGGGCTGGAGATGGGAAGAGGGGTCGACTACAAAAGGGTACAGGGGAATTTGAGGGTGATGAAACTGTTCTGTTATCTTGATTGCCATGGTGGTTTTATGACTCCATGCATTTGTCAAAACTCACAGAAGTGTATACCAAAAAAAAGTAGGTTTTACTGTTTATAAATTATGCCCCAATTTAAAAAATGAAAAGAAAATTAGAGGATGGATGAAACCACATCTGGGCAGATGGGAGTAATAAATATCTGCCATCACCCAGCCTCTTGATGTTAGTAGTGAGAATGTTACCAATGCTTTGGACCCCTACCACACACTGAGCAGGCTGGGAGACTCCCAGCTCCCCTTCCCCAGCCAGTGCCCTGCGGGAGCCTGCCACTCAGGGCCTTGTGCTGATCTCTGAATTGAACAGATTCCCACTCGTCTATCCACCCTTCACAACCCCGGGTTGTGAGCACCGTCAGGGGAAAGCACGTTTTCACCCACCTACAACTAAAATCAGTGCAGAGATGGGGAGAAATGGGGAGGAAGGGGCAGATAATAAAGAAAAGACTGAGGGGTGGACTTCACAGCTGGCATAGCCCTGAGTCTCCCGCACACTGCACAGCGTACCAGTGCAGGTGAGTCTGGAGAGTAAGAGAATCAGTCACGCAAAAGGCAGGCAAAGGGCATTAGCTGGTGAATTCTGGACTTTGACTCTGGTTCCATTTACATATTGGATGACAGGATGGATTGGCCTCCTGAGCTTGGCAACAGAATGCTTCCAGCTCACTCTCTGATCTTGGGAAAGAAACTTTGTCTCTGGGCCTTAGTTTCCCCAGGTAGAACGGGTGATGGAATAGATGATGTCTAAACTCCTGGGGTTCCCTGGAACCCCCAAGTGTCATGCATAGAGTTGGCACATGGCATTTATTTAATCCATCTCAGATGTGTGGTTGAGGTTGGAGGACCACAGAGAGTCAGTGCTAACAGATTTCCAGTCGTGTTGAACTTGAGTGGAATAGACTGTGAGCTGATTCCAGTACTGAAGATGATGACAAGCTCCATCAGACAGATTTTTCTCCAGCTTCAAGCTCCTTCCTGAGAGAGAACACCTTGGACAGTTCTAAGATTTCCTGGGTGAGGGTGAAAGACCACATCTGCCTGGAAAAGCCAAGAAATGACTTCGTTAGGTGGACAGATAATAAAGGGGCCTGCAGCCGCTGTTGAGTCTTCGTTGAAGAGCAGAATGATGATGAGAATTGCCATGAATTCAGTGCCAGGAACTTTTTCATGAGTTATTTCAACTCTTGTCTCCTGGTGAGATAAGGTCTCAACCCCCATGGAGCTGGCCGACCACTCTCCTAACACTTTCTTTAAGTTCTAACCCAAACCCACACACTCTGGAGGGGTGTACATGTGTCACACATTACACACTCTTCCTAAGAGGCAATGTTACTGGGGAGATGCTGTCTACCATCTGTATGCAAGTGATTCCCAAAACACTCTCTCCAGATTGCTGTTGTCGCACATTCTGCTGCCCAGGTCCCACCACCACTGATGTTCCTTCTACAGACTCTCCAAGCTCAACATCTTACTCTCGCATCTGCTCCTCTAGGATTCCCTGTCTCAGTGGGTGGTCCCACCATCTCCCCAGCAGCCCGAACCAGAAGGCTGGGCATTATCCTTGCCACCCTCCAGCCCATTAAAAAGTCCTTTCAAGTCTTCCCTCCTGTATCTCTAGAACCTCACCACTTCTTGTCCATCCCAGTCACCCTGCGTTAGGTCAGGCCACCAGAATTTCTCATCTGGACTAGTCTCCCACACTTTCCCCTAACTGGTCTTAAACAGGGATTAGACCACCTCTTTAAAAAGCTAGTCTTCATCAATTGCCTCTCCTGCTAAAACTTCATCAATGGCTCCCCTGGGGAGGTCTTTGTTTTTGTTCTAATATCCTCAGAGATTCTGATTTCTGAGCTCTGGATGGAACCCATGAAGCTCTCTGGGTGACTCTGGGGCATATCCAGGTTTAGGCAACACTGGCCTCTGTGACCCTTGCTTACCCTGCCTCCCGAAGTTCCCAGTCCAGTCTATTTCACTGACATGTAATCCCATCCGGCATGGCTCCCTGGAGTGCGCCCTGTGCTGCCCTGTCTCTGGAACTGGGACATGTTGTTCCCTGGACTGGGCACCCTTTCGTCCTTCTTTACTCCTCTAAGAGCATCAAGGACGGAGGTCCATCCTTGCTCTTCAGGAGTTTCCTGCCCTCGCAGGCTGGGTGCTCCCTGTGCTTTCAGCACTGTGCATGCCCCTCCATAGAACGCTGATTACACTGCACCATCTAGCTACCGACCATGACCGTAAGCTCCTTCCACTTGGAGACTGTGCCTTTTTTCTCTGAGCCCCAAGCAAAGGGCCAGAACAGGGCAGATATTCAGTAAATATTTCCATAAAAATACAGTCTCTCCCAGCTTTCAGATTTTCCAAGCCTTTTTATTGGAGTGTAACACACATACAGAAAGATAGACAAACCCTAAGTGTATGGCTCCATCACTTTTGACAAAATAAACACTTGCGGACCAGCTCAAGAAACGAGACCTCCCAGTTCCCCAGAGAGCCCCCATTTGCCGTTTCCCAGTCACTGCCTCCCCTCGAGGGTAACTGCATCTGACTTCTAGAACGATCATTCGTTCTCACTTTTGATCCTTAAACTGATGGGCTCAGGTTGTGTACTCTTTAGTGTCTGCTTTTTTCTCATTATTATGACTGGAAGGTCATCTGTGCTGTGAGTTCATCGGTGGGGCGGGTAGCTGGGATCTGTTCGTCCTCATTTCAACCTTCAGATTTTTTACAGCAGAATGGGGAAAAAGAATTCCTTGTCTGTATGGATCCTGGGGTCCTGAGCCTTCTGCTCCCCACTCTGCAAGAACCCCCACCCCCACCCCATGGCCATTGCAAGGGCAAGCCCACCCCTCTCAGGCCTCAACCCCTGTTGTCTGTGGAGGATGAGCTATGTGTGATTTCTTGGGTCCCTTCTGGCCATCTCTGCCTCGAGCTCTTCATGCCTTATGCCTGGCTCCCCTCCCCACGGAGATGACTTCAGGCCGAGGGAATGCCAGGCTGGAGCCTGATTCAATTAAGGGGGAAAGAGGAGCCTTGTGAAGCCACAGGGCAGGCGTGCCACCATACTGACCCCTCAGAAGCTAGTGATTATGGGGCACAGCGCCGGGCCGAGGCTGAGGCCAGCCTCAGCAAACCTGATTACAGGGTCTCTGGCTGCGGCCTGCCTACGTCTCTCAGAGAGAGCAGTCTTTATTCCTCCAGGCAGGTCCTGGACAGGCAGGTTTAAATTGAATCAGGCCCTGGTCCCTGGCACAGAATGGGCCATTCACTGGCCCCGCCGTCCCCTAGCAAAACAGACCCCTCGGCCATATGGTGATGTGGGGAAATTGGTGATGTGGGGAAATTGGGTGGACGTGTGGCTGGTGGCCAGGCCTCGCAGCAGCCCTCACAGGCCAGCTCAGAAGCTTGGGCTTAGGGACAGATGCCGGGCCAACAGCCATCGTGGGCTGAGCGAGCTGAGAGAACACAGGAGGAGGGAGAGTCCTGGGTTGGAGTCTAACATATCACATGACAGCAGTGGGTCCAGTCCCAGCCACGTCAAGTCACAGCGGCAGAACCATGGAAAAGCGCTCAGCTTCCCTAGTGCGTGGCCTCACGTGTATGAGGACAGTGATCCCTGTCAGAGGGCTGTAAGGATGACACAAGATGAGGAATGAGCATGTGGAAGGGCTCCATGTTAGTCTGTGGCCTCTGTGAGACAAGAAGGGGCCCCAGGCAGGACCGCCCGCCACATGGTTCCTCCTTTTTGCCAGCCCAGAGGGGGGTCACCCTGACATCTAGCTGTCTGTGTGGCTGGTCCATGGGCTGCCAGATATCTGCTCCTATGACATCTTCCCAGAGGGACCCAAGACATAACTCCCAGATTTATGGATGGAGAAACTACCCCTCAGAGGTTAAATGATCTGCCTCACATCAGAGGTCAAGGGGCGATTGGAATTCAGATTTCCCAGCCCCAAATATAGCAGCTTTGCTCCAATCACTATTTTAGAGACAAGGAACTCGTGGTCAGAGAGGGAGAGTGATTCCCCTGAGGTGCGCTGTGGCACCCATGTTAAGGCCTGACCCCAGCTTGGGCTACCTGGCCTCCAGGGTCCTCAGGGCTGGTCAGGGCTGCAGCAGCAAGACCAGCGCATGGTGAGTGGCTGGTTTGGGAGACCCCGGGAGTGGAGTCATCAAAGGCCCAGTAAATATGCAAAAGTGAATCCTTAGATACAGGTTTGGCTGCCACAGCAAGTGTGCCAGACTCTGGGCTGGAGGCTCCAGCTCCCAGGCAGGCCGAGGAAGCTCTGCTCTCTCCCATCCATCCCCACGACCCCCCAACGCTGGCTCTCACTTCAGGTGTCTGCCCCTCAGTGGAGCTGATCAAGGGTCCCACCGACGGGCACCCCAGAGCATCACCTTGGTGCTCTTGGCTTCGGATCAGACCTGCCTTCCTCCTCCTGTTTCCATGGAAACACCTCAGGATCCATTGATCAACTCTCACTTGAGGCTTTCATTAGCCTGAACGTTGGAATAAGTTTTGATTCAAACATGACACTTTTTAACGCAGTAAAAAACTCATTTTGTACAAAACCCCATTATGTGGAACAGACACGCGAGTTGATGGCCAATTTAGTTAATGGAGCTTTGCAGCTGACATTGAATTAAATCTGCAGGAAGCAGCCTCTGTTTTCCACGGGAAGAGTCACGTGCAGATCGGATCAGCAGAGGGCTGGCGACGCAGAGGGAAGGCTGTCCCCTGCCTGCGCCCTGCCTGCGCCCTGCCTGCGCCCTGCCTGTCCCACCCCACCCCACCCCACCCTCCCAGCCTCTGCCACGCCCTCCTCCCTCAGCTGAAAGTAGTGTCCTTGCTGGAGCACCTCTCAGGGGCTCTGTCGCTCAAGGATGAGCCCAAGATCTCTAGCTGGGTACTCATGCCCTCCCCAAGGGTCTCTGCCTTCCTTGAACCTGGCCCCGCCCTTCCCTCCACACTGCTCGCTCATCTTTGAATACACCGCACTCCTCGTTCCAGCTGCCTATATTTGCAGGTGCGTAGTGCCATCCCCCATCCCGCCATAATATCTGTCTCTTCATTTTCAATTGTCTCAAGACATTCCTGGTTATTTCTGAGCCTCCGTCTGTAAAATGGAATAATAGCATCTCCTGAGAAAATATATGTAAAATACGGACATGCGCGGCGTGGCTCAGCTGAGCCACAGCGGTTTCTTGGCTCCCTCCCTGTGACTGCGCTTTCTCACCTGTAAAAGGCAGGTAACAATAGCACTTCCCTCCCTGGGGTCCTGGAGGATTAAATGAGTTAGTACAAATTGGGCGCTTGGGATAGTGACTCCGTGTTGTCAGCACCGATAGACAGTAACCATTTGTTCTTTGGAATGGAGCCCCCGCCCCACCCCTCACTCCTGATAATGAGAAGACCCTCCACCCACTGACCGGGGGGCAGGGTCAAACTCACATGGGCCTCCTGGCCTGCAACATCTCCAATGGCTCCTAGGAGGATCTCACATGTAAACCAAGGCCTTTTCTTCCCTGGTGGGGGTCCTTGGGGTCCCTGGGGCAGGATTAGGTGAGATGCCTCTGACCTGGGCTTATCACAAGTGCTGCTGTGTCAGTCCCAGGATCTGGGAGCGGCTTCTTCAGGAAGCTGCTGCCCCCTGCTCTGGATGATGCTGGAGCACGGCTGCCCGAGCACACCTACTCCCCTTTCTCATCCCATGCTCTTTGGGGCCTTTCCAAGCATCCTCACCTACGTTACAGGACACCTAGAGTTTATCTGGATCCTTCCACCAATTTGTTGTATGACCTCAGATAAGCCACGTCCCCTTTGCAGCCTCAATTTCTCCTCTTATAAACTTTTAGCTGGGAAAGAGTTTGGGAACAGATCCAGAAGAGTTATTTTAAACTTTAGGGTATATCAAAATCACCCAGGTCGCTGGTGACAATCCTGGGCCCCAGCAGGGAGGGTATATGATGCCCAGGAGTCTACAGCTCATGCTATAAGAAACATGGGCTAGATGCTGAGCAGAGGCCCTGAAGTGGGCACCGTGGGCTGGTGGGGCCCCCAGACCACCTTCAGGCTGCCGAGAGTGTTGAGGGCTGATAGCTCTGTGTGGACACCCCACCCACATCCACTGCTGGGGTCACATCCCCTTCCCAGAGCAGTCGTCACCCCATGACTGCTCAAGGAGGGGTGGGAACCAAGGCCCGGGCCCTCACCCCTGTCTGGAGCAACTCAGCAGGCCCGGCTCGGCTCCAAAGCTCCCGGAGTGTAGGCTGGGAACCTGTTGGGATTGCATCCCTGCTTGATTTCTCCCTCTGCCCAGTCCTGCTTCCTTCACTCCCCGGTAAGTCTCCTGCACAGTAATCTCTGACTCAGAATCAGCTTCCTGCCTGACCTGCAATGGCACCTTTCTAGACATCACATAACAGTCATCAGCACTGAGTAGGAGATTTTTGCATACAGGGCATGTACGTAGTGCAAGAGATGCAGAGTTGTGTGAAAGACGCTCACAATTCATTCAGGATGCAGAGAGGAGAGCCAATGACTGCAGGATGGTGAGCCCAGGGCTCTGAGAGAGGTTTGTACCAGGGCTACGAAACACGCAAGCCAGAGGCCCTAATCCTGCTAGGGGGAGTGCCTCATGGAGAGTTAGTGTCCAGGACGGGAGGCAGCGCTGAGCCTGGCTTCCAAGGGCAATCAGGATGCTGCCAGGTGAGCAAGGGGGAGCAGGTGCCAGGGGTGGTTAGCACAGTCTTTCAGTTCCCCTGGAGAAGTCTCTCTTCTGGAAAACCCGAGGCTCAGGATGGACGAGGAGAGAGACGGAGGACAGAGATGAGCATTCTCAGCCAGAAAGCATTTGCTGTTGTTTTTCACCCGAGCAAGCAAGTGAAAGAGGAAATGGGGCGGTGGCAGCCGGCCAGCCCGGGCAGGAGGAGCGGCCACATCCGACACGCAGCGAGCTCCCCCAGCGCAGCCTGGACGATTATTATCCAACAGTTGTCCTGCTATAAAACGCTCCGGATCCTGAGGCGTTTACAACAAAACAGCGTGTCTGGGAGCCTCGGGCACCATCTCGCAGTGGAGGGAACAGACCTCACTAGGGGGAGAGATCAGCTCGGCTGTGATGCCAGACCCCTGTCCCTGGAACACTGCTGCGCCCAGAGGGAGGGTGTCCCACCTGGCTGCCCAGCTGCAGGTGTCCTGGGTCACCTGGAGAGTCCCTCCTCCCAGAGAGGACGGAAAGCTGCTCGAAAGAGAGGACAGTGTCACGTGTGGTGAGCACTGATTGATCTACTGCAAAGGCCAGCATTGGTCAAACCTATATTCACTGTGCCAGGCCCTGTTCTTGGTCTCTTATCCTTGCCCTAAGAACAGACCACAGCCTGGTGGCAGATGGGGATGATTAGCAACAACCTGTGAAAAAGGCAGTGACAGAGAGAACTCGGGGGTCCCAGCTGTCCATGGGAGCACAGCAGAGGGCACCAAACCCAGTAACTAACCATTGAGGGCCATTTCTCAGAGGCCTTAAGGTAGAGTAGGAGTTTGCAGGTAAAGGGGAGCGTGTTAAAGGGAGAGGGAACAGCATGCGCAAAGTTGTGGAGGGGAAGGAACACTTGCAGAAAGGGAGTGAGAGATGCTCCAGGGAGGTCACTGAGTCCAGGCCACCAGAGCCCCCGAGGAATTGACCTTGGGGAGGAGGGCTTTAAGCGTACCATAAAAATGCCTTTTCATGGAGATCACGTGGTTTTCTAGAGTGAGGATGGCTTCTAAAGCTGGAAGCCCAAACTGAGGAGCCCTGATTTGACCTAAAGAGAACAGGTAACAATTCTTGAATCACTTAATGCCAGATTCATGCAAAGGCCACAGACCATGGTCCACTGGGGTTGGCCCTTCCCACCGATACATGGAGGGGCAGCACCTGAAGGAGCCTGAAAGGGAGGACTCAGCAAAGTCTTGAAGGGGCCTCTGCGAGTCCTCCTCTCCCAGGAGCAGTGGTGGGCGTGAGAAATGGAGGAGTCTTCTCCGCCAGTGAGAACATGGCACCGATGCCCACTGGGGCCCAGGAGAGGTTAGCAGGCTCTACCAGGTGTGACTGTGGCCCAAGGTCCTGAGGCCAGAAATAATTTCTTCTCTTCTGTGTCATTATTTCCTGCTAGAAGTAGAAAAAGCCGAGGGTGGCACTCCTTGTGCAGTTAAGGGGGGATGTCCCCAAGCTTTCAAAAGGTGTTTTATTCTTTCTCTGTTTGGATGAGTAGAGTAGAGATGCGAGAGAAGAAGAGAGAGAAAGAAAACACTGAGGGATGGAGGGAGATAGGGAGGGATGGAGGGATGCAGGAAGAGGGAGAGAGGAAGTTTGAGAGCAAGAAGAGTAAGATACTTATTTTTGTTAAAAGAAAATGAGGTTTAGCTACAAAATCCTGAAGTTATGGGGGGTGGAGGGGTGAGTGGTCTCAGCCTTCTGGACATTCCTAGCAGCTAGGTGGCGCATTTCTGGTTGAATTGAGACAAGCTACATCAGTCAGGGTCCAATCAAGAGACAGAAACCACAGCAATGATTCCAACACAGAGAATTTAATATAAAGAATTGATAACTAGGTATAAAGCTGTTAATGAGGTGACTAGAAGGATAAAAAGACAACTCTGAGTTATCACAGAGGTAACAGTATGAGAAGCTGCTGCAACAAAGGGAAGAGTTTTGGATGTGTAAATGTTGAAGTTTAGAGGAGAGGACCCGCAGAGCTGAATGAACCCCAGGCTTCTGGTGGGGACAGCTATTTGCTGCCGCTGGGGTCTCTGAGCTGAAGGAGGAGGCCAAGGGAGCTAGGACAAGACCTCTGAGAAGAGGGCTCTGCTTGGCAGGTGCTGGGGTCTCTGAAGGCGACGGCAAATTGAGACAGGGCTGCAAGAGGTAGAAAAATGAGACGCTGCATTCAGCTGCTGCTGTGGGAAGGCCCTGTGGTGCCAGGGTGGAGAAGGACACCCCGCACGGCCCTACTGGCAGACCCGTAGAGGGAGCCAGCTGGCGATGCAGAACTGGGGTTTCCAGAGTCCCCTCCCCAGGACCATGGAGCTGATTCTAGCAGTGGACTTGGAGCTGAGAGAAAAGATGGTGATTGCCACTGTAACTTAGAACAGAAGGACAAGCCTTCTTGGTGTGTGGAAGGGCAGGCAAGGCTTGTGTGGGGAGGAAGATCACTGATGCGTCTCAGCATAGAAAATGGGGAAGAGACGGAGGAAAAAAGGATGAAAATCGCTCATAATTCTCCTCCCCAGAATGACCTCTGTTGACATTTTGATGTATTGCTTTCCAGTCATTTTTCCATGCGCAGTCTTAAAACAAGGTTATGATCTTACACATATAACTTTACATCCTAATTTTCTCTTATATGTCATATCACAGTATGTGATGGGTTGAATTGTGTCCCCTTAACCCCAAAAGGTGTGGAAGTCCTAACCCTAGGACCTGTGAACGTGACCTTATTTCGAAATAGGGCCTTTGAAGATGATCAAGTTAGGAGGAAATCATACTGGAGAAGGGTGAGCCCCCCAATCCAACATGGCTGGTGTCCTTATAAAAAGGGGAAATTTGGTCACACTCACACACGCACACAGAGAGAACGCCACGTGGAGACCGAAATTATGCTGCTACAAACCGATGAGCATCAAGAATTGCCAGCAGCCACTGCAGCCAGGAGAGAGGCCTGGAGAATGTTCTCCCTCAGGGCCCTCAGAAAGAGCCAACCCTGCCAACACTTTGACCTCAGACTTGCAGCCTCCACGACTGGGAGAAGATAAATGTCTGTTGCCGAAGCAGCCCGTTTGCGGCACTCAGTTACAGCTGCCCTAGCACGCTAACAGCAAACTCTCCTTGAACAAACAGAAACAGAATAAGCACATTCCCTTGTGGTTGTAAACTCTTCCTTAACCTAATTTTAATTATGTATAATATGCCACCAAATGGATAGAGCCTAATTTACCTTATTTTGCACATCTTCTGACTGTTGTAAATAGCATTGCGCTGATCATATTTTTTCATCAATCTTGTTTTCTTATTTTGGATTATTTCCTTCAGATATATTTCTTGAAGTGAAATTATTGGGTCAAAGATATATATATATATATATCTATGTATCTATCTACATATATATACTTAAGGTTTTTAACAAAACAAGACTTTTTCCTAATTATAAAGTTAATACATGCTTATTATAGATAATTTCCAAAATAAAAGAAAGGATGGGCATAAAAAATTAAATCACACCAGCCAGAGATGTCCCATACAATTTTAGCCTATTTTGTTGCAATTATTTTTCAAGCTCTCAGTACTTACTCCCAAATTTCATTCCACCAAGTTACATTTCCACCAACAAACCATATATGAAAAAGTCTATCATCACCTTCTAAAACCTTTGAGAATTTGATTGGTGAAAATTATGCCATAGTTTTACTTGGCATTGATTTCTAGGAGCTTGAATATCATAAAGTGTTTTTAGCTACTTGTTTGTCCTCTGCCTGATGAAGTCCATTTTGCAGGTTTTTAAAAAATCAAGATCTTAGTGTTTTTTTTATGCAATTGTATAATCTCTTTGTATATTAGATATTAACCTTTTGTTACACTGGTTACAGGTTTTTTCCTCTCTTTTTTTGTCTTTTAATATTGGTCATTTCTGAGGGGTCAGCCCCACGGCCTAGCGGTTGGGTTTGCATGCTCCTCTTCGGAGGCCCAGAGTTTCACTGGTTCGGATCCTGGGTGTGGACCTGGTACCACTCATCAAGCCATGCTGAGGTGGCATCCCACACAGCACAACCTGAAGGACCTATAGCTAGAATATACAACTATGTACTGGGGGGCTTTGGGGAGAAGAAGAAAAAAAAAAAAGGATGGGCAACAGATGTTAGCTCAGGGCCAATCTACCAAAAAAAGAAAAGTTGGTCTTTTTAAATACACATTTTATGTATTCAAACTGGCTGCTCTTTCTCTTCATGATTTCTTCCATTACGTTTAGGTGGTCTCTCCATTCGGAATGTGCAGTTATTTATATGTTCTAGATTTCTTATGGTTCTATGTTTTTATATTTAATTCTTTAGCCCATCTGAAATTTATTTTGGGGTATGACATGAAATGAGAGTCTAAAGTTTTGGGTGTTCTCTTTTTTCACAGCTTTCAGATTGTCCTGCATAATTTACTTATATATCATAATTTACTGAATGATCCTCCCTCTTTGTGAGGCCTACTTCAGCATACGTTACATTCTTATGATTCTAGAGCTGGTTTCAATCTAATTCTGCTGTTTCATTGACCCATATGTTCATACTTATGCTAGTCCCTTAACTTCTAGCATTATGTTTTGAAAAGAAGTCAGGCTAGTGTTGCCTCATTTCTCTGTGTGTGTGTGTGTGTTTGTGTGTGTGTTTCCCTTCAATATTCACCTCTGTTTATCTTCCTGGTGGCATTTGGGATGAGAGGGGCTTCCCTTTGAGCCCCTGTCTCCCAAGGTGGAATCAGTTCCTCCTCTTACCATATTTCTGAGACCCCTGGAGCAGCCAGATATAGAAGAAGCGTGGAGATTGTGAGCACTGAACTCTTACTCATTTCAGAAATGGAGAAATCTGAGTCACCTGATGCTTGGAAAACACAGCCAGGGCAAGTCCTGGAGAAAAAAGAAGGATCACATGCACGAGTCCCCTGCTTTTCAGGACTGACTAGTGGACCTCCCCAGACCAAAGGGCGCCAGCATTTCCCAAGCCTGACTGATGACAAGAATTATCCAGGGCTTGTCTCCATTCCTGGGTTCAACCCAGACCTGGGGAACCAGCATCTGCAAGGGAGGGGCCCAGGAATCTGTGTGCCTGGCTGATTTTTCACCTAAGACAAGGCTGGAAAACACGATGCTAGAAGAAGGCAAAGCAAAGATTGAAACCAGGAAGCCATCCTGGACTACCCAGACAGCAGAATTGGCACCAAGAACCCAGTGAAGAGAAAATCCTGGGAAGGGCCTCTGAAAGAGGCTGGATTCCCGCTGGGCCAGCAATCTCGGAGATAGGATAAAATGGAAGGAATGACAGTTATCATAGCAGAAAGGAGCAGATAGGATTTGTCAGGCCTGGGTGGAGCGAAAGGAACTTGTCAGGAAGCAGAGAAGGATTCCAAATATCTTCAGCAAATATTTACAGAGCCCTCTGCTGCGTACAGGAGACACAGAGGCAAATAGGGTGTGGCCTTGTCCTAAAGAGCTCAAAGACAGGTAAATAGAAGATTACAATAGAATGTGATAAGTGCCGTGATAGAAGGATGTAGTGGGGAGTTAGCATTCATTCAGCCTAGAGCAGTGTAAAGAGACTTCAGAGACAAGATGACCTTGTATTGGGCTAGAAGGATGCCTAAGTAGCAGATTCTTGGGCAACAGTTGGAGTGGACTGGACAGGTGTGGAGAGGAAAGTTGGAGGAATTTTGGGAAGCAGAAAGAAATTGAAGGAGGCTGGGAAGCAAAAAAATGCTTAGTGTTTTGGGAAAATTGTAAGTGGTTCAGTCTAAAAAGTGTCTAGTGTGTCTGTGCAGAAGCCAGGCTAAGACTTGGGCTTAACTCTGAGTTCAATAGGGAACCACAAGAGGGTTTAAATAGCACAATGAGGTGATCAGATTTGCATTTTAAAGACATCACTCAGGCTGCCATGGAAAGATTGGATTTAAGAGGGGTCAGATCCAAAGTAGGAAGACTGTTTAGGAGGTTGTTGTAAAAGTCCAGGCATGAACTAAGGAAACAGGAATGGATGGGTAGGGGAGGAGGTAGAGATGAGAGAGAGAGAGCAGATTTGGGTAGCTTGGGCTATAGGATTAGAACCTCTCTTAACAATTGCTCCATCTGCATGATTTCCAGCTTTAGAGGGTCCCCTGGATGATACTCCAGGGTGGAGTGACTTTTCCCTTTTGCATCATTTATTCTTTCATGCTTGTCGAGGAAGATACCATGCTAGGCCCACTGAGGGCTCCATCTGGTATGCTCTAAAAACGAGACTAAAGCAACATTTATTGAGCCTTGTCTTAGGAACGTACATTTTCTTAACCTTCAGAGTAATTCTATAAAGTGTATAAATTTGTTGCCATTTTACAGATAAGAAAACTGACCCAGAGTGGCTAAAAATTTGCTTAGATATATAGAAATGCAATGGACTTTTGTATATTGATCTTATATCCTGCAACTTTGCTTATTATTTCTAGTAGCTTTTTTGTGAATTTCCTCGGCTTTTCCATATAGGTGATCACGTCATCTGCAAATAAAGTTTTACTTCTTCCTTTCCAATTGGATGACTTTTTCTTCTCTTTCCTCATTGCACTGGCTATAAACTACAATGTACGACGATAAACAGAAGTGATGAGAGGAGACATCCTTGTCTCGTTTCTGATTTTAGAGGAAAAGCATCCAGTCTTTCACCATTAAGTATAGCGTGAGCTGTAGGTGTTTTGTAGATATACTTTGTCAGGTTGAGGAAATTCCCTTCTACTCCTAGTTTACTGAGAGCACAGTTAGAAAGGGCAGATGTAGGATTTGAACCCAATCTCTCAGACATTAAAGGCTGTGTGCTCAGCCCTTCCCACAGCAAGAATGAATACTTTTTCTCCATTTGTTGCCAGCTCATTTTACAAAAAGCCATTCCCCCACCCCCTGAAAATATTTTTTAACTAGGCAATGGGGAGGAACAGATTTCTCAAAGGCTGTTTCATCAGAAACTTGATGAACGTTCTGCGTTGCTCTAATGTACAGGTTCTTATTTCTCATCAGCTAGGCTCTTCATTAATTTCATGTAAGTGGTGTAATTAAAGTAACTGTTAATTGGTGTATTACTAAGGTGCCATTATGGTATGTGACAAGCCTTAATTAGCATGTGGTCTGGCACTCAATGTTCTCAACGAATCACTCGGAAATGGAGATCTCTCTCAAGAGCAGCACTTGATATGAACAGAAAGGTAGTGGAATTTCAAGGCCATGGGGGAAAAAAGAGAGAAAAAAATAACCTCCAGTGTTTTTTTCTCATGGAAGTGGACTCTTCATTTCCCCAGGGAACAGCATCTCCCCAGTAAAATGGACAGGGCTCAGATCACGTATTGGGCTCCAATAACCACAAAATGATGTACGAAGAAACCACCTCTCATTGTCCTTGTAAACACAGACATCTCTTTAACCAATGTGGCTGCTTCATAAAATAGGTGACCTCAAATAGCACAGGGACCTAAATACTTCCTCTACCAAGAATGTGCTGCAAAATTTCTACCTACCTTGGGATCGAGGAGTCACCCCACTCATTCTTTTGTATATCAATATAGCCATCAATCTATCCAATAAATATTTTCTGAGCACCCAATGTGTGCTTAAGGCTCTGGGGAGATCAGAAGAGAAGTGTGGCATGGCCCTGCTCTTGAGAGGCTCCTGAACACTGTGTCCTTGTCCACACAGCAACTGTGCGTACTTCCACTGGGCACATATCACATGGCACCATAACTGGCTTTCTACCATCACTGTCCCCCAGGGATGCTGCAGTCCTTGAAGGAGGTCTAATCTACTTTGTACCCCTAGCCCCCAAACACCTAGGACAACACCTGAAATATTAATCAACAGGCTGCTAATAGGAATCATTCTATTTTCATTCATGACATTAAAATGGATGATGGGGTATAGTGGAGAGAATATTGCTTTAAAATTAGAACACTTGCCGACTGGGTAAATCTGAACCAATCACTTTGTCTTTTTGAGCCTCCGTTTTACACGTCTTCAAAATGGGAATGAAAATCCATCACACAGTTTTGAGACTGCTGTGTGGCTCAAATGATATACTTTATATGATGACATATGTTAAACTGAAAATGCCATTCAAATCAATTATTAATAAGCTATTTTATTAGTTATTAATAAAAAATTTCACCCTGATACCATTTTAAGACAATACCTCAATCACTCAGAGAACATTAATTGTCTCTTCTGGCTTGAAGATTTTCCAAAGAAGTTGATTTCCACAATTTAGAGAACTCTTCTAATATCTAACAGCCATACTGGTCAGAAAGAAAATCTTTAAGACAAGACATAAACCAATTTCCTAGAGATCTCTATTAAATGCAAACTCATCAATTGTGTTTGTTTAGTTTTTTTAATCAACCCAGAAAAGAGAAATTATCCAGCATTTCGATTTAATCTATTGTTTCTAATGCAAAACCAACACAAATAAGCCACAACCTATTTAATTACCTAGCTTACAGAATTTCGATTTTAATTCAGTTAAACTAATATATTAACTGAGTTTGTGCCAAGCACTGTGCTAGGTGCTAGGTACAACAGTAAGAGAAGAAGGTCTGGTTTATAAATTAACTTGCTTTATAAATATAACTCACCTCCTAAATAGCTGTAATAGCTAAAAAACTATGGCCAATGGCCAGAAATCTTACTTCCATAGTAAAATATTGGAAACAACCAGTAAGCAATGGCAACTAAAAACTGGAGAGCTATCTTCCAGATAGGATGCAGTCTGGAAGATGCTTTTTCCCGCTTAGAACCTCAGGCAATTGCAGAGCAGTCTGCATAGAAGCAATGATGCAAAGTCCAACTGGACTTTCACAGTCCTCACGTATCTTGAGGTCCTTAGAATATCCACAGCCAAGGGAGTAGGAAAAAAGCTACCGTGCTCCGTGGTGTGGGTAAAGCACATCCGCTGTTTAAAGATTGATCTTTGAGCATTTTCTGATGGAGAGTCTGAGAGCACTCCACAGGGAACTTGTCAGCACTGACACTGACTGGCAAACTGTTGGTCAAAAAATGATGAAAGAGAGAGGAACCCCAGGGCTGCCAAGTTGCGGAACTAGATTGAGCACCATTCACATTATAGGCTCCAGGGGGCGCCATTCCTGCAGACAGCAATCTAGCACAGGAATCTTACTGGATCTGAGTAAGGACTTTGCACAGGCTCTACTTTTTGGGATCAGTACTTAACTAACACTAGAATCATTTCACAATTATACATTTATGTTATTCTAAAGTTGGCATATTTTATATGTGTGTGTAAATATACAGATATATTAATACATTTAGCAAATCTGTACATAACTCAATCTGTAGACTAAACCCGGTTCTTGAGTGCCAAGTTAAACAAACCCTACCAGATCAAGAACAGAACCTGAACACGGTAAGTGGATTTCTTGTTTGGGTAGGTCAATTACCAAGGTCTCACTGAGTTGGTGAAATCATGCTTGGGTCAGTCAAGGTCCACTCTGCGAAACTGTTGGAAAAACAATTACAATATCCTGCCACGTAATTCTTTGACACTGCTGGATTTATAAATTAACAGTTTGTGTATTACAATACCTGGCACTTTGTCCAATAGCTTCAAAAAAAGCATATAATTATGATCAAAGGGTTAATACTTAAGAGTTTTATCCTGATATCAAATTATTCTAAGTCAAGACAAGAGAACCCTATAAAGACATTTTATGGCAGCCTCTCTCTGACTCTCAGAAGCTTCTCTCAATGAATGTCATTATTCAAGGCTGCAATTTCCAGGCTGTGCATGCTCAGATAATGGCTGTTCATTCATTGTACACCTCCCGGTGAGGAAACGGTCTCAACTTCTCTTTTAAAAAGCTCAACAAGCTGGAAAAAAAGTGATTGCAAACAATAGCTTTTAAGGTCTTTCTAAAGGGGTATGATTTTCTAGAAGCTTCTTCTTTAACCCTATAAGAATCTAACATTGGTTCTGTCCAGGTAATTCTTTCCAATCCTATACTATACTAGGCAGGTATTCCAACATTTTATTTTGAGTATCAATTGACAAAATAAGTGTACATATACTCAAAATAAATGTTCAGGTTAGCCTCTACTATTCCACTGAGAAAAGCAGGATTGGACATTCTCCATTCACTTGAAGAAATAGTTATTCGGGGGCTGGCCCCATGGTGTAGTGTTCAAGTTTGGCACACTACGCTTCGGCGGCCCGGGGTTTGCAGGTGTGTATCCCAGGCACAGACCTACACCACTCGCCAGCCATGCTGGGGCCACAGCCCACATACAAAAGTAGAGGAAGACAGGCATGGATGTTAGCTCAGGACAAATCTTCCTCAGCAAAAAAAAGAAAGAAAGAAAGAAAGAAATAGTGATTCAGTACTTCTTAGGTACCAGACAGTGTTCTAGGTGCTGAAGATTCAGCAGTGAACAAAGAGACAAAGACTGCATTCAGGAAATTTACATTCTAGAAGGGAAGACAGAATTGAGGAACACATATATTTCAATGTGTCAGTTGATGGACGACTATAAAGAAAAACAGAGCAGGGTGAGGTGATTTTAAAAGCACGGTTCTTGCTTTTTTTTTTAATGAAAGGACATGGGGAAAATATTTGCAATAAATACAGCTAACAAAGGACTAATATCTAGAACATATAAAGAACTTTTCAACTCAATAATAAGACAAACTATCGAATTTGAAAACACGCTAAAGACTTAACAGCTATTTCAAAAAGAAGATATACAAATGGCCAAGAAGCACATAAAAAGATGTTCACCAACTTTGGTCATGAGGAAATGAGAATTAAAACCGCAATGAGATACTACTACAAACCGTGTGGGATGGGAGAAAAGTTTTTAAAGACTTACAACACCAAGTAGTGGCAAGGGTGCGGAGCAACAAAATGTCATTATTGCTGGTAGAGCGTAAAATGAGACAAGCACTTTGGAAAATACTTCAGCTTTTTCTTGTAAAATTAAATGTAAACTTCCCTATGACTCAGGAATTCTACTCCTAGGTGATTACCCCAAAGGAATGAAAAGATTTGTCCACAGAAAAGACTTGTGAGCACTGCTCATAGTAGCTTTACTCGCTATGATAAAAAACTGGGAAAAACTCCACGAACATCGATCAATAGGTAAATGAATAAATGAACTGCGGTGTATTCGTACAATGAAAAAGAACACCTACTGGTACAATAACATGGATGAATCTTAAAATCATTACATTAAGGAGCAAAGAAGCCAGACACCAAAGAGTCCATACTACATGATACTGTTTATGTGACGTTCTAGAGCAGGCACAACGAATAAACAGTGACAGAAGCCAGATCAGAGGCGGCCCGCAGAGGGAGAAAGGGGGAAGTGGTGGCTGGTAGTGACTACAATGGAAATAAGGGAACCTTTGGGGGTGATGGATATGCTCCACGTTTTCATTGGGGCGATAGTTACAGAGATGTATATATTTGTCAAAATTCACCAAACTGTTCACTTAAAATAGATGCATTTTGCTGTTTGCAAATTATACTTTAATGGCACTGAGACAAATTTTTGAAAGAAAGGAGTTCAAACTGAAGTTCAAAACTTAGGGGCCGGCCCCTTAGCGGAGTGGTTAAGTTCGCGCACTCCGCTGCGGTGGCCCAGGGTTTCACTGGTTGGGATCCTGGGCGTGGACATGGCACCTCTCGTCAGGCCATGCTGAAGTAGCATCCCACATGCCACAACTAGAAGGACCTACAACTAAAATATACAACTATGTACTGGGGGGATTTGGGGAGAAAAAGTAGGAAAAAAAACCCCTTAATAGATGGGTTTAAATGGAGACCAGAAACAATAGGGAAAATTGGTAAAGTGGAATATAAAGAAATGATCCAGAATACAGCACAGAGACAAAGAAAGACAGGTTAAGAGACGTGAAGGATAGGGTGAAAAGGACTAACATATTGAGCTTGGAGTTCTATTAGCAGGGAGTAAGAAATGCCCCAGCTGATGCCATAGGAGCAGAGATGAGCCATCTTCACCCACCTCGCCCAGACTCCAGAGTCACGAGCAAAGTAAGTCATTGTTTTGAGCCACTGAGTGCGAAGTAGTCTTTTAGGAAGCTGTCGGTAACTGGAGTGGGTTTTGATAGCAGGAGTCCGGTGTTGGTGCAAGAAAAACCTAAAAGATATTGTGTTGGCTTCAAGACCAGACGCTGGTGGAAGCCAGAGGGCCTGGAGGAGCCTGTTGGCACAGACTTGAAGGAATGTGAGAAAGGTGCTACCAGAAGCTAGAAGATTCCCGAACACAGGGATGTGACATTTAACATCATTATCACCTGTAGTAATGTGTAAAACAGAAAATGTACCCACTGAACTGATATTCCAGCTAAGGAAATTTCCAGGCAGTGGTGCCCCCCGGCTTCTCCAAGTTGCCTATAATAAAATGAGAATGTGAAGAGTAAAGTAATGAATGGCTCTTTAAATATAAAAAATCGACCTACACGAATTGAAAGCTTACATCCACGCAAAAACCTATGCGCAAATATTGACAGCAGCTTTGCTCACAATTGTTGGAAGTAACCAAGATGTCCTTCAATAGGTAAACGGATAAATAAACTGTGGTCCAAATATACAACGGAATATTACTCAGCACTAAAAAAAAAAAAAGAGTTATCAAGCCGTGACAAGACATAGAGTAAACTTTAATGCATATTTCAAAATGAAAGAAGTCAATCTGAAAGGCTGCCAACTGTAGGATTCCAACTCTATGACACTCTGGAAAAAGCAAAACAATGGAGACAGTAAAAAAAACCAGTGGTTGCCAGGGGTTTGGGGAGCGAGGGATGGACAGGCAGAGCACAGAGGGAAATACTCTGTATGACACTATAAGGATGGATGTGTGTCGTTGTACATTTGTCCATTGTTTGTAGTAAAAAGTCTGGGAACAACAAAAACATCCATAAACAGTAGAACGGATAAATAGTGGGTACTAACTCATGTAATGCACTGCTGTGTAACAATGAAAATTGATGAAATCAAGCTAAAGGCAGTAGCCCAGCCAGTGAGAGAAGACAGTGCATGTTTAGTTTGAGCCCATTAATGTAACGTTCAAAACCAGGCAAAACCAAACCACATTGTAGAGACACGTACCTGGGTGGTAAAGCTGTGAAGAAACAAGGACCTGTTTACCTTGAATTCAGAGCAGTGGTTACTTTTAGGAGACAGGGAAGGGAGTGTGCCCAGGGAGGGAACACTCTGGGGGGTCCTGAAGTGCTGCCAATGTTCTAGTTCTTAACCTTGGTGATGGCTACACAGGTGTTCACTCTAAATGTATTTATTTTGCTATATGCTGGTAGATTTTTTTTTCTATTTGTGTTGGTTATATTC
Source organism: Equus quagga (assembly GCF_021613505.1). Classification (NCBI taxonomy): domain Eukaryota; kingdom Metazoa; phylum Chordata; class Mammalia; order Perissodactyla; family Equidae; genus Equus; species Equus quagga. The sequence goes on along the minus strand of NC_060271.1, from coordinate 126,698,705 downwards.
CACAATTTAAACAAAATTGAGGAAAAGTTCAAGTAGTTTTCTCAAGGTCAAAGAGGTAGGTCCTCACAGACTCATGCAGGTTCGTCTTCCACAAAAACCTCTTCACCTCTGTGCTGCAGGTGTGTCTGTGTTAGCTCCTACCGATCAGTTCACACAGAGAGCTCTCAATGAACGCGTAGGTTATTTTACCCGTCACTCTTTCTACCCGCCTGCACAATGACCTTCATTTGGGGTCCGTCTCTCCTTCTATTAGCTTTCCAAATTTGTTTAAAATAATTAAAAGGACTTCCCTTTTGATTTGCAAGAGCATTGTTTGGAAATAATAAAAGGAATAGATAATGGTTTCTTTCTCCTTGCATTATAGCTGTGACAACCCTAATCTCCCAAAAAACTTGGGTGCCTGTGTCTACTAGGAGAAGACCGGGTCGTATAGGAGATGGTAAAGAAGGAAAGCTCAAAGAGGGCTGTGTCAAGATTTTATCTCACCACATGTGTTTTTGCCCAGGGAAAGAATCCATTTGAGCTTGGATGCTAATCTGGAAGTGACTTGTTCAGCTCAGAGGAGCTGGCATTTAGCAACATGACTCCCCTCATCAGAACATGAGCAGGACAGAGAGACAGCCAGGTGGATCACTCAGCCCTCGGGCTGGAGGGAAATAGGATTAAAAAGAGAAATGGCACAGAAAACTAAAAGAAAAGCCGTTCTCTGTTGAGTAAAAACAAACAAACAAAAACTGGCTCCAGATGTAGGAGAGAGAGCAGAGCCTTCTCGGCAATAGGATGGATGGAATTATAGATTTAAAGTTCCCCGTGAAAAAATATGTAAGAAGAGAGGTCTTTATGCCAAAAGCAACATCCCCCCAACCCAGATGGGCCTTGGACGAGAACAGCATGGAACTCTCAGGAGAGGAAGAAGAGGCCGTGGACGAAAGGAGGACAGGAGGAATCCTCGCAGGGACAAATGCATTCATTCAACAAATATCCACAAAGTGCCCATGATGGGGCAGGCTCTGGGCTGAGAACACAGTGGTGAGAAAATTAGCTATAGACTTTCTGACCAGCGGTCCCTTCTATTAGCCTCACTTTCTTAAAGGTTTCCAGCAAAATTCAGGTGGGATTATAAATTAATTACTAACAGGATCAGACTTCAAACCGATCTCATTCAAGAGCATCGCTAAGACATTCATGATCATTTTTACAAAGTTCTGAGTTGAAGAAGCCCTCTAGGCAGAGGGAAACATACCATGAAGCGTAAATGTGGGGTCTCTGTTTTGTCACACCTCCCCCAAGGCCTTGGGAAGGCTTCCGGGAAAGTGTGGTCATATGTTGTGGTAACATTCTCAAAATGAACATAATTCCATTCCAATCAGTTAAGACTGCCATCTTTTTTTCACGTCGACTTCCCCTCCATCACATTTTCCTTGTGTTAGATGGTATTCCATTAAGGATACATTTGGGTTTAATAGACTGTCACGTGGTTTGGAGTCCCTAGTGGATATATCAAGTCATTGCTAGCCATCCGAGTGTAGGCATTCTTCCAGGTACCCTCTTTGGGCCAATTTACCCTGAGTTGCGACATCAAAATGCCAGAGGTTGTATCACACTTCTGTATGTCCACCATCGCAAGTATGTGAGTCATGGAGTAGAAACAAGGTTTGAAATATACAGAGCCAGAAGTTAGTCTGTGGGAAATTCTCCCAATGAGCATGTGTGCAAAATTGTAAGCAGACGTTCACTGATGCCTAAACAAAATTTTCCCATCCAGAATATTCTAGATAATGCAGCATACACAATTATAAACATACCATATACTTTTTCTCTTTTTTTGATAGAAATTACATGAAATAAAATTCATCAGAATTCCTCCGTTTATGGGGCACAAACCTGTCGTAGTAATACCAGTAGGAAATACATCTACAATAGTTCAGATGTGAAAGAAATCAGATTTTCCCAAATTTGACCACAATCCTAAAAATTTACAAGACTTCTATAATTGAGTTGTAAAGAAGCTGAAAAAACTTCTCTAAACCAGCAATAATATAACACAAAGTTTGATCAATTATACTACAGGAAATTATCTGTTTTCTCTATAGAAAATATTACACAATCATTGATATATGAAAAGGCTATCAAATAAGATGCAGAAAAAGAATATAAGAAAAGGGTATTGTATTAGTCAGAGTTCTCCAGAGAAACAGAACCAATAGGATGTAGATAGTATTTATTATAAGGAATTGGCTCATACATTTGTGGAGGCTGAGAAGTCCCACAGTCTGCTTTCTGCAAGCTGGAGACCCAGGAAAGGCAGTGCTGTAGTCCTGAGAACCAGAGGTCCAATGGCATAAGTCCCAATAAAGGGCAGGAGGAGACAGATGTCCCCGCTCAAACAGAAAGCAAATTTCTCCTTCCTCCACCTTTTTGTTCTATTCGGGCCCTCAACGGATTAGATGAGGCCCACCTTCGCATGGGAGATCGATCTGCTTTCCTCAGTCCGTGTATTCAAATAGTAATCTTATCTGGAAACACCCTCACAGACACACCTAGAGATAATGTTTAATCTGGGCATCTCGTACCCCAATCAAACTAACACATAAAATTAACCATCACAGGCATTATGCAGGTCGGAGGAGAATTAATTAATGAACATATTATGTAATTTTTATGGATTTTGAGATGCTTGTTATAGTTTTAAGATTTGTAATTTACTATGATTTCTTTTCTCATTCAGAATAAATATTCACTTTTGTGCCTAATATTTTTGCTTGTAATTTTATATTTTTCTTCTTAAAAAAGACCCCCCAAATTGCATAAACTTCAGGCCCTACAAAAACTGGTCCACCTCTGTCTCCAGATGTTCAGATATCTGGACCAGGTGAACCCCTGGACAACAGCAGTTAAGATGCTAGTAACCAGAGGGCTGGGATGACAAGCCATTCCTCTCCCACCATGCTCGATGGCTACGGTATTTCAGTCTACAAATGCTACATGTGACACACACAATGTGCATTCCCAAAGCCACCTCCCCCTCCCCTACACCAATCAATACAGCTGATTAATTTCTTCCTAAGTGCCTAGATCGACATTCTCTCCTCTGATTCGCCAGGGTGATCACCCCGGCCTCACCGGTTTATTTACCTATTTGAGAATTCTTCACTGGCTCCCCAGTGCCCAGGCAGGGAGGCGCCCTCAGTGCTGGGATCCCAGGAGATAGAGTGGATTTGGAAAGGGAACAATATGCCCTTGGCCTTGCTGCTAAGAACTGAGAGAACAGTTCAAGGGTGACAAAAATGGAAAGCCAGGTGGAATATGTAACAGGGAGTCCATTTAAAGGATCACGTAGGCATAAAAAGGAAGACAGGAACTGGTAAAACCCCAGCAGAAGCTGGAAGGGCCAGGAGTGGGAGACAGAGCAGGAGGAAATTCCTGAGACCCTTGGACCTGGCTGTAGGCACCTTTAGCAGAGTACCACGGTCTTGACTGGGAAGCAGAGCGCTGGAAAAGCATTAGCAAAGGGAGTTAAACTGAGTCACACACCTCCAGAATAAAGTCCAGATTTGTAACCCTGACATTCAAAGCTCCCCAGATTTGATCCTAATAACCCCTTTCTGCTTTATCTTCCACTATGAATGCCCCTTATATACACATTCCCAATGCTCGCGTCACCTAGATAAACATTACTTAACTCCACTGCCGAAACATATCCCACGCATTCCACTCTCTCCGTTATCCAGACACCATTTACTGTGTGTGTGGCCGAAACGACTGCCTGGTGCACACCAGGTCCTGTGCTCAGTCCTTGACACTCCTCCTCGTAGAAGGTAAGTAATATTACGCCCATGTTCCATTAGGGAAATTGTGAGGGTAGAAATCATATGCTGCTGGTCACAGAGCCCAGGAGGGTTAGAGCCAGTCTAGAACACAGGTCCTTTGAAATCCCAGCCCAGCGTTCCTCCTCCAGCCCCCGACTGCCTCCTGGGTTGTCCTGGGACTGGCTGGGATACTGTGGGAGATGTGAGCACCACAATGCCCTCAATGGGCTCTGCAGACAAGGAGCAAAGGCCAGGCTGCTCCCAACAGGGGAGATAGTCCAGGTGCAGGGCAGATGCCTTGTGATAAGTGATGGGGACGACAGGCTCCTGGTCAAGCTTGAAAGCGCCGTAGGGCAGCTGGAAGTTGTGGAGTGAAGGGATTTGAACACACCTCCCCAAAATACGCGGCTTTGGCATAAGATAATTTTGACCGAAGGCACTTGAGAAACAGCAGAGCTAGGGAGGGCTCTCTAACCTTCCCTCTTCTACCTAAAGGCAGGTCCTAAAATTTCCCATGAGAAAGACACTCTCCCTGTACCAGGAAGAGAAGAACAGTCTCATCACTGGAGACCAGAGTCAACGCCAACATGGACCTGTATAAACAAACCTACTGAAATAGCCCCTATCTTCTGTCAGCTTCCCCAGTATATTTCCTGCTCTCTATCACACAGCTTACTCCCCCAGCCCAAGCCCTTTTGTCTTGTCACATCCCCACAATTTATTGCCCTTTGTGTAAAAAGTATACAAGCCTTTGTGTCTCACAGCTTCTTCAAGTCTACTTTTTCCTTTTGAAGACTCCTGTGTAATTGTACAATATTAAAGAAAATTTGTATTCTCTTCTCCTATTAATCTGTCTTATGTCCATTTAATTCCTAGGCCCAGTCACAGAATCTAACAGGGTAGAAGGAAGTTTGTCCTACCCTACAGGAGCAAAGTCAACTGTACCATAATATCTCATTTTCCTGGTACCAAAGATTCTTCCTTCACAGCTTAGTGCCCAGGAACAACTCCTCGTACACTATTTCAGTGAGCTAAACATGTGTGTGCAATCAGAATAAAAACATTTGCGTGTAAAGGCCTTCACGGTAACTGTGAAACTAGAAAATGCTTCTTAAGAGGAATGGGACTGTGAACGTCCTTAAGTTTGCCAAGCATTTGGGGAGCCCTTCAGGGTGGATTATCTCTCATCCAATGGCTGCGTAATTATAACAATAACCGCCTGATAATCCTTGTGGAATAAATACGAAGTATCAGACAGCTTGCAGTTTGCAAAGTGTTCTTACATCTCTTCTCTCACGCCCACTCCCACAACAACTCTGAGAGGTGCTGGGAAGAATGAGACTGTCACACCACGTCATGGTGGAGCGCAGATCCAGAGAGTGAGAATGCCTTCCCCAAGGTGACTCTGCCAACTTATTTCCCCAATCGCTTACCAAGTATCTATTAATTACGGCAGACACTTCTCACACATTATTTCATTAAATCCTCATAGCATCCTGAGAAGTAGAGACCACCCCCATTTCAGAATAGTATTTGATTCTAAAATGTATATACAAAAGCACAGGCCAAGAATATCCCAGACAGTTCTGAAGGTGATGAACAAACTGAAGGACTTAGCAAATCTTATCAGATATTGAGAATTATTATAAAGCCATGATAATGGAGACAATGCAGCACCAGTTCAGGAACAGTCAGATTAACTACTGAGCAGGTAAGTGAGGGCAGACTGGTGAGCCAGGACCAGACCCACACATACAGGGACCCGGATATATGACATTATGAGTGGGCATTGCAAATCAGAGGGGAAAGAATGGAATTTTAATAAATGATGTTGGGACAGTTGGTTATCTATATGGAAAATGTGATATTAGACCCCCCACCTCACACCATACACAGAAATCAATTCCAGGTGAATAAAAGATGTAAATAGGAATAGGAAAACTATAAGATATTAGAATGGAATACAGGAGAATATATTTTTGACCTCAAGAAAGAGAAGGATTTCTTGAACAAGTCACAAAATATACAAATAATAAAATGCAAGGCAAATAAATTAAGCTATATTAAAATGAAGAACTCTCATTCAAAGGACACCATAAAGAGAATGCAGACTTTCACAAACTGGGAAAAACAATGCCTACAAACTTTGAGAATTCATTTCTAATACCTGTAACAAACAAAGCATTAATTATTATCCATGTAATAAAATAAACACCATTGAAAATTTGGCAAAAGACTTGAAGAGGCACTTTGCCTAACAAGAAACTTTTATAATCAATAAACACATGAAAAGATGCTCAATTTAATTACTAATTAGAAAAGTGCAATCTAAAATCGTAATGAAATACCAGAATGGCAAAAATTAAAAAGTCTGGAAATAACAACTGTTGGTGAGGTTGCAAAATAATTAGGCATCACATGATAAACATCTGCATGGATTCCAACAGTTCTTCTCCTTAGTAAATACCCTAGAAAAACTATTCTACTTGTGCAGGAGGAGATGCATAAAAGTGTGTTCAAGGCAGCATTGTTTGTAATGGCAAAACTGGAAACAATGCAAAAGCCTACCGATAATGACTAAGGAAATGTATGACATATCAGTATAACAGAATAGCATACAGGAGTAAAAATGGGGGCAAGGGGGCCGGCCTCATGGCCGAGTGGTTAAGTTCGCACATTCTACTTCGGTGGCCTGGGGGTTGCCAGTTCAGATCCTGGATGTGGACCTACGCACTGATCATCAAGCCATGCTGTGCTGGTGTCCCACATAGCAGAACTGGAATGACTTACAATTAGGATATACAACTATGTATCGGGGCTTTGGGGAGGAAAAAAAGAAGTAAAAATGAATGAATTGCAGCTACATGAAGCATCATGGGTAAATCTCAGGAACTTAATATTAAAGAAATAAAGCAACTCACAGGGGAGTACACCAAGCAGGTTCTCTTTACCTAAAGTTCAAAATCATGCACATCTAAGCAAGGTACTGTGTAAGGATACAAACATGTGTGGCAAAACTCTGAGGAAAAGCAAGAGACAATGAAATCCAAGATGTAGAGTAAGAAGAAACTCTGAGGTGGGAAGGAAGGGGATGAGATTGTGGATGGGCACATAGGGATTAAAAATAATGATACAGGGGGGGCTTGCCCCATGGTGTAGTGGTTAAATTCTGCACACTCCGCTTCGGTGGCCCAGGTTTGTGGGTTGGGATCCTGGGCACAGACCCATACCACTCATCAGCCATGCTGAGGCAGTGACCCACATACAAAATAGACGAAGACCAGCACAGATGTTAGCTCAGGGCCAATCTTCTTCACGAAAAAAAAAGATTGGGGTGTGATACGGACAAGGCTATATACTGCAGTGTTGTTTGTAACAGCAAGAGGAGGGAAATGACCTAAGAGGAACTAGTTCAATAAATTATAATATATCCCTACAATGAAATAGTATACAGTCATAAAAAAAAATGAAGGAGCTCTTCATAAACAAATAAGGAGAAATTTCCAGTATGTTACTTGGTGGAAAAAAAGAGAGTCTCAGAACAGTCTTTATAATATGATGCCTTTGGGTAAAAAAGTAGGAAAACGCATAAAATATCCTAGGTGGGATGTACAAGGGCCAGATAATATTGGTAACCTCTGGGAGGAGAACTACGTAGGTGAGAAACTTGCACTTTAAGCCATGTGAATAAAGTATCTAATTCTAAGCTTGAAAAATCTAAATGTTATCTAATTTATGTAAAATTACATGGTGTTTAGAACTTATTGCAAAACACTCTAGGAAGTTAAAAATAAAAGTCTAGACAGATGAGAGAAGATTAGCAAAATGTTGATAATGTTGAAACTAGGTTATGGACGATAGGATGTCTGCATTTGAGGCTTTCTGTAAGGAAAAGTTATATAAAGAAACCTGCAGAGTTCTGAGTCAAAACTCAGACTAAGCACACATCTTTAAATCTTCTCCATCTCAAGACCTCAACAAAATAACATAAAGTGCATTTTAAAGCTATGTTCACAACATAGCTTGTCATTTAAAATTACATCAACAACAACGAAAACAGAATCAGCCTATAGAGGTGGTTCAGTTAATCATTGTGCAGCTCCATGCAGTGAAATTATGCAGCTGGAGCCCAGAATCCAAAGCTAAATACCCTCAAGAGGGATTTGTTACATTTGGGGACCAAGATTGGGTAAAGCACTTCCATTTGGTCCCCCTCCACTTGCAAACGGAGGTGGGTGAGGGGTGCACAGTTCCTACTTGTCCTGGGATGAAGGCAAGTCTCTCAAACGCTTCTACTTGATTTAAGCCATTGTACATTTTCTGGTTTATTTGTTACAGTAGCTAGTTTTAACCAAAGTAATATACGCAGATTTTCCAATGGAGACACATTCAAAACTTGGACCCCAAAAGAGGACAGTGGGTTTGCCCCATGGGTTCCTTTTTTGGCCAGCGTTGGACGATGCACACAGGGCTTGAGGGTTCAGGCCTCACCTTTTCTCCCACCTCTTCATTTTACTCTCCCAATAACCTGGGGGCAGGTAGGGAGCTGACATTGTCCCCGTTCCACAGAGCGCCAAACCGAAGCTCATGCAAGTGAAGTGACTTGTCCTCACTCTTCCCTCTTGACCAGAGTGTGGCAGCGACAGAGCTGTGCTAAATCCTATGCGTTCATGAGAGCCCCAGAAATCAGTGTGCACCTTCCCAAAACCACACTTCGTGAGAAAGTGAGGCTGGCTCTCCGGAGGGGACGAGACTTCATCCTGATTTGATTTGGGGATTGACCTGGAATGGTTGCATTATCCACAGGCACAGGAGAAGCCACTCAGGGGACAGCAGGGTGACTGTGAGAGGAACTCACAGAAACCTCCCAGAGCAGAATGTCTGTTTTCACACCAGCTGCAAAGTGCAAAATGATATTAAATTGTCAACATCTTTGCCTGGTCTAAAGGGTCTGAAATCCTATCTGTGTCTGTCTGTCATCAGAGCTGCGTGTGCCTGGGGGGCCATAGCACCGAATCTCAGGCTCCTGGAGCAGACTCTGCTGTTTCCAGGCTTTGGGAACTGGGGCAGAGCCCCCTACCTGCTCTGAACCTCAGTTTTCTCATGGGTAAAGCTGACATTCCGGGGCTGGGAGGTTTGTAATGAGGATTTAAAAATATCACGTGTAAAAAAGCTTTGTAATGCTTCCTGTGAAAGGCTCAACTAACATTATCTCGCTAAGCGAAATAATGTATGTAAAATATCCACCCAGGGCCTGTTATGTAAGCAGGCAGTCAGCCTAAAATTGCTTTCATTTGCTCCCTTTGTTTTCTACTATGATGATTATTTCATGCCAAGCCCACTCCTGTGATGTGAAATCTTGGAGGGTATTGGGGCCCCTTCTCATCCTGTATTATTGTTTAATATTTCCTGGTGGTCAATTGTATTTTCCAAAAATAGCACAGCCATATTTTCTGTCCCTCATGCATGGTCTTCTAGAACCTTGCCACTCCCTCTGAAGAGGTAAAATTTATTTCTCCTTGAACGTGGGTGGGGCATCGTGACCGCCTTGCTGAAGAGAATGTGGAGGAAATGATGATGCATGATTTCTGAGGCGAGTTCATAAAAGACAATATGGCATCTACTAGATCTCTGGGGATGCTTGTCTTTGAAATCAGCCACCATGCTGTGAGGGAGCCCCAACTAGCCCACAAGGAGAGTCCACATGGAGAAGCCCATGGAGAGGAGCTGAGGCCCCCAGCAGACACAGCCACCAGACTGCTAAGGGAACCAGCCTTTCGATGATCCCAGGCTCCAAGCTTTGAGTCTCCCAGTTGACACATCATGGAGCAGAGACAAGCTATCCCCACTGTGTCCTGTCTGAATTCCTAGTCCACGGAATGAGTGAGCATAATCAACAGTTGCTTAACGCCACTAAGTTTTGGGATATTATTTGGTGGAGCCTTAGTAACCAAGACATTTCCCCACTACCCATAGACGTCTTGTTTTATCGTCTTCCTCCTTAGCAGGCTGAGTGGAGGACTCAGTAGATGGTGGTGGCCAGCCCTTCCTTCAGGTCACTTGACATCCCTTTCAGTCATTTGGAATGCCTCTGCTCTGTGAGGCCAGGACTTCTGAGATATGCAATGTTTTTCATTCATTCGTTCTGTCAATAAATATTTACTGAATGCCTAGTGGGTGGGAGGGGCTGTGCCAGAGGCTGGAGATAAGGTGGTGAGCAAACCAGACACTGCCTCTGCCCTCAGGGGGCTTACAGTTTAGTTGGGAGTGGAGGGGAGTAGGTCACGAATGAAAAGAGGAGACAAAATCATTCCAAACGGTGATAAATGCCTTTGAAGGACATACACAGAGTGAAGGTGGTAGATAGCCCCGTAGGACGGTTAGCTAAGGCCTCTCTGAGGAGGCAACACTGAGGTCAGCAAGCTTGGGAGCGGTGGATGGGGGTGAAGAAAACATTCCAGGCGGGTGGAACAGTATGTGCAAAAGACTGTCAGCAGAAAGACCTTGGAATGTTTGGGGAGAATGAAAGAGGACCAGTGTGGTGGGGTCTGGTGAGCCAAGACAGAGCTGGAAGCTGGAGACAGGAGAGGGGCAGCCGTGGAAAGCTGTTTGGATTCCTCTAAAGGTGGTAGCGAGCCATCATGGGGGTTAAGCACATTAGCGTAATTTTTGAGGGTTTGTCTAATACCTTCTTGGTCCCCCTTTCCAGCACCAGCTGTGCCAGGGAGCAGAGCGTGAGGGAGGGCTGGTGTGAATACATTTGTCCCCACAGGTCCTGGAGTTAAACAATGAACCTCTGGAGACGCTAAGTCAGGTCTCCTAGAGGACAGCCTTCAGCTGTGAAATAATCAGCATCAGGCTGGGGTGCCAGAATAGGCCTCATTACGCTCTCGGGTACTGGGGAGTGGCCTTTGTGACTCTCTCTCCCTTTGTCTCTGTCTCTTTCTCTCTCTCTCACACACACGTACACACACACACAGAATATCAGCCAAAAGTAGGTAAATAAGAAATGAGGAGCTTTTGAACAATCAAAGTCATGGCCACCAAGTGGATACCCAGTTGCCATATCCTTTATTGTCCAAAAAGCCTCTGAGGCCTCCCGGAGTGCCCGCTGGCTCTTCCTCTGCACCCAGACTGGCAGTGCTGGTCCTCTGCTTGCTAAGCTGTTAGCAGCAGCGAACGGGGAGGGGTCTCCGGGGAGGCCACCTGCAGTCTTCGCTGACAGCCTGGAGGACGGGCGGAGGCTCAAACTACAACGAGACCCCCGGAACTGCAGGGCAGGGGTGGGGGGAGCCAGCAGCCTGAACCGCTCTGTGCCGGCCCCTTCCAGCAGCAGCACGTGCTCTTGGGCTCATTAGCTCGGTGTCCCTGGATTAAGAAGAGAAGGCCATTTGTAGCACATTTTAGAATCATTTCTGTTCAAAATGGATAGAAAACAATTTTAACGTTTAAAGTGGCAATAATAATGATGACGATAATGACCAGCATTGGTGTTTTATGCTCTCTACTGCCTGCCAGGCACTGTATTCACCCACTTAATCTTCACAATAGGCTCTTAGCTTTCTAGAAATGTCAGCCCTCTGATACACTCTGCCCTGGCCCAGAGCCCACACGAGCGAACACACACACACAGAATTTCCACGGGAGTGTCCTCACGGACACACACAGATGCTTCTTTCTTACCCTTCCTGGACCCACCACTTAAAATCCACATTCTGCTCGAGCAGGAGCAGGAGCAGCTGTTCGTGGCCAAGACAGAGCGGCCCCCTCTGATCGGGGCTGCGGGGAAGTCTGGAGGGGGAAAGACTCAGGGCCATCCTGTGTGTCTGCCTCATTCCGTGGGACAGTGCCCAGGGCTGGCAGGTGTGGGGACTTGGGCTCTGCCCTTTTCTCGCTGTGTGGCAGTCTGTCGGCTCATCATCTGAGTGTGGTCCCCTTCCCAGCTGCTGCTGCATGAGTTGTGTTTTCCCACGCCCAGGCCTGCCCAAGCTGTCACCAGCTGTGACCAGCTGTCAGCCAGTTGTTAGCACTCTGCTCTTCTCCCTGCCACGTGATGACTCCCATCGCCAGCCAGAGCCCAGAAGAGTTTTCTGACAGGCAGACTAGAATGGCCAGGCAGCATTTGAGGCCCAAGCCCCACGCAGTCAGGTGGAGACCCAGGGGAGAGACCCAGGGCAGAGATGGAGCCAGAGAGACAGAGGGACACCCAAACAGGAACGGAGTCAGAGAGACGGAATCAGAGAAAAAGAGAGAGTAACAGGAGAGGAGCAGAGACGTCAAATAGAAGGCAGGGAGACACACAAACACACCCCCCACTCCAGAGACAGGCTTACAGGGACAAGGCAGCAAAGAATCGCTTCCCACCCACCACGGGTCCTGGGAGCCAGAAGTTCCAGGAGTGTTACTAGGGGCTTCCCCTGCCCAGCTACTCAAAGTGTGGTCCCCGAGCCAGGATCCTCAGCATCCCTGGGAGCTTTAGACCTGCAGAGTCTCAGGCCCGCCCCCGACCCACAGCATCAGAATATGCATTTGTACAAGAGCCTGGGAGATTCAGATGCGCATTAAGCACAAGAAGGGCTGCTCTGACTGGCTGTGCTGGCCTCTCAGCTGCAGGAAGTTTGCAGACAAGCGTGTACACTTTCACTCATGTGCCGTGAACTGAGCTTCGGGAGGGCAGGAGGAGCAACCGGGAGCGGGCCGTCGTCTCACTCTGAATACGGAGCAGGGAAGAGGGCCTGGCAGCGAGCATGCACAAGTCTGACCCCCACCCTCCCACCCTGCCCCCTCTTTGTACTCTGCCTTTGCCCACGGTCCCTCCACCTGGGTGCTATTGTTCCCGCTTCCAGATGGTCCTCTACTTCGCCTCCTTCAAGGCCCAGGATCAGGCTCCCTGAGGGAAGAGGCCTTCTGGGTACACCCAGGAGGTAGAGCTCTCCTCTCCTCTCCTCTCCTAACCACAGAATAATGATTGCTACCCACCCACTGGACATTTTCCATCTTCCCAGCTGTTTTGCTGATTTCTCTTAATACACACAGCGGAACTGAATTAAGTACTACAGTTATTCCATTTCACAGATGGAAACAGCAAGGCTGACCTGTCCTTTCTTCAACAAGTCTTTAGCGGACACCAAGGACATGCCAGATGAGGGGCCAGCTAGTCTAGGAGCCCAGATGGTGGCCCCTGGAGGGAGGGGCAAGCTGAGCCCAGAGGAGGGGGCAGGAGCCCACTGGAATTTCGAATTTCGGTTGCCTCACCAGAGATAAGGGTGCTTTGTTCTCCAGGATGTTTCTGACACCAGGAATTCCATTCAGGCCTGTAGGCAGGCAGTCTGCCTCCTCAGGCACAGTACAACTGACTGAATCGTCAAGAATGACAGTTCCGATTTATTAATGAACTCAAGGGCTGCTCGGTTCCACAAACAGCAGTCTTCCCTGGAAGAGGCCCCCCTCTGTAGCTTTCAGCCTCCAGCTCCCCAAGAGGTCCTTCCACCCTCAGCCTGGCATTGCCTGAAGTTGGGCAGGGCATAGGGGTCCCCCACTGGAGGCTGCTAGGGTGGCCCTGGACAGGGGGGAGGAAAGTGGGGCACCTGGGGACTCTCTGGGGCCCAAACACCTGGTGTGGAGAGAAGAGATGGCATCCTAACCACCTGTCAGCTGGGTCTCCTGGGGCCACTGACCTCACCTCTCTGGAACTCAGTTTTGTGGGCTGTAAGTGGGGACAATGGTCCTGCACTACCTATCTAGGGGGCTGGAGGGAATCTGAAGAACGCAGAAGTTCCAGAAAGCACTAAATAGATGACAGAGCGGTTGCCCCTCCACTGATGGGGGCAGTAACAGCCCTTGATCTAGAAAACCACTTCCAGTTTTTATCTTGGAGCTTATACATTAAGCCATCGCTTAGGGAACGCAGTTTGCATTCTACTGATCACAGATTCCATCTATAAAAATCTTGCTGCTTGTAGAACTTTGTACTTTCCTGTTACAAAGGGCCGGTGATAAAGGAGTGAGGGCGCTCAGCAGGGAGGTAGGACAAAGTTCTGGCTCATAAGTGAGAGCTAATTGTCACCAAACACAGGGATCGCTTCAGCCAGGTGGCTGGAAACCTATAAATCTATGGTGATGAAAAGACTTTTATCACTGACGTTTCTGCAGGAAAAATAACTTTATTTTTACTGATCTGAAACTCTCACAAAAACAACTCCTTTTAGAACATGATTTCTGAGATTTCGTATGAATCTAGCGCTTGTGCTTTAGCAGGACAGCCCGCTTTGGAGTACCACCATGGGCTAAGTCCTTCCATCTTATTTAATCCTTCCGACAGGTCCGTGGCATAGTTCCCATCTCCATCTTCCAGGTAAGAAAATGGAGGCCCAGGGAGCCGAAGTGACTTAGCTCAGGTTGCACAGTTGGTAGTGGGGAAGGAATTTGAAGGCAGGACCGTGGCTCTCCAAAGGCCTATTTTCTGCTGCAATGCTCCGCCCACCTTCCTCGCTATACAAGCTTCCCCGGACGACTGCACCCATGCGCGCCAGATGACTCCAACCAGCACAGGGGAGAGCCGCCTGTAAACTGTGAAGTCCTGCATATAGGTCAGAACTCTTTACATCAAAGCTCTAATTTATTACAAGTAATTTAGAGCTTGTTATTTCCTCCCCCAATGAAGCTTGCATTTACAGAAGGAACCACCGCAGGGTTCCTCGAATAATGAGCGTTTAAAATATGACTAAACACAACTTTCCAGGAGCGCAATCTGCTGGAGGGAGATGAGGGGCGCTGGGGCTGGGAGGGGAAATCTCTGGAAATGTAGGGTTTGCAAGGGCAGGAGGAGCTCAGCAGAGGCCTCCTTACAAGGACAAATGCTTTTGGTCTCCCCAACCTGTTCACAGTACTGGAGCAACCAACTAATTTTTTTAACCTACATTATTATTTATCATCACAATGCATATAGTAACTTATGTTTAGGGTAGAACCTGAGAGAGTTATTATTTCCAACGAGGCTCAAAAAGGTTTAGTAACCTGTCCAAGGTTATATGTATAAGCATCATTTAATAGTAATAGATAACCCTGGGGTCCAGCAATTCTCCTAGATATATCCACAAAAGAAGTGAAAACAAGGACTCAAACAGATACTTGCACATCAACGTTCATAGCAGCAGTATTCACAAGGTGTAAACAACACAAATATCCATCGAGGGAGGAATGGATAAACAAAACGTGATATGCACAGACAGTGGAATATTACTCAGCCTTAAAAAGGAAAGAAATTCTCACACATGCTACGACATGAATGAACCTTGAAGATATTATGCTAAGTGAAATAAGCCAGATGCAAAAGGACAAATATTGTATGATTCCACTTATATGAGGTCCCTAGAGTGGTCAAATTTATAGCAAAAGAAAGTAGAATGTTGGTTGCCAGGGCCTGGGGGGAGTGAATGGAAATGGGGAGCTAACGTGTAACGGGAATGGAGTTTCTGTTTGCGACAGTGAAAAAGTTTTGGAGATGGATGGTGGAGATGGTTGCACAGCACTGTGAATGCACTTAATGCCACCGAGCTGTACGCTTAAAATGATAAATTGCATTTCTATTTTATATGTATTTTACCGCAATTAAAAAAGTCAATGTACAACCTGAATGATAATGATGTACTCAGTACAACCTTGTGAGGTAGTTATTACCCTACCAGTTTTAAGAAAAAGAGACTGAGGTTCAGAGTGATGAAGTAACTGCCCCCAAAGTCATGAAGTCAGAACTAAAACTGGGGTTTAATGCCGGGTCTTTCTTGCAGGTCTCGCTCTGTTTCTGTGTGCTCCCTTCTCTCCTCTGAATGCCTTAGCGCCCTCTGCACGGCCTTAGGTAAAAGGATTTTGTTTCTTTTACAGAAAACCATCACAAAAGGCATTTAGCCTTGGATCATTGTTTAGGAGCTGCCTCTGGCACAAGTTCAGCTCGGCCTGGGGTCAGTTCCTTCCCACTCTGCGCCTCAGCTTCCCCATCAGGCAAGCTGGTGGCTGGCCTCCCAGGGCATGTCCAAGTCCCACATTCAACACAATCGAACGCCACAGCCTCCCTGAACAGAACTGCCTTGCAAAAGAAGCCAAATTCAGAGGTTGACCATAAGTCCCCTTTTGCCCCAGACAGTCCTGGTTTCCGCCTGTTGCCCTGGTTTGGATGATGGGCTCACCCTACAAATTCACCAACCAGCCTTTGTTTTGGCAACAGTCGACTTCAGACCTCACAGTCGGAGCTGCCTCTTGTAAATTCTTATTACCCTTTGGTTTGAGACCTACAAAGTAAAACCATCCAAAGGTTGTCAAGATTGATTCTGCAGGTTTTGTTCTGAAGTCACACAATGGGGACAGTTATATGTATCTTTGTTTAAAATTTGCAAGCCAAGATCCCTAATGATTTGCTTCTTTCTGCTTCAAAGCTTTAGAAATCTCTTTTATCTATTGTCTGATAGGGATTATTCTGAGATTTTAAAAAACACAACAATTTAGTTCAATGGTTTTTTTTTAAAAAGTCTAACTGTAAGGCCAGCACATGCAAAATGGCTGACCTGGCAGGATGGGTAAAAAGGATAACTATTATGGGATGCTTATAAGTTGATACTTAGAAGAACCACCCTTTTATACAAGTGGGGTCAGTTAAAAATCGTCTTGTTATAGTCTTTGGTAACTGATTGTCACTCTGAGATGGTTTTAAATTGTTTTATTTCATTGAAAAGCAATACATATCCATTCTAGAGAATGTGAAAAATATAGAAAAATACTAAAAGACAATAATTCTATTATGCAAGATACCTACTATTAAGTTTTTAGATATACTTCTAGTTATTTTTGTATTCATGTATGTATTACATATCCAAAAATAGCACACATGCTACGTTCTCTTCTGTACCATACTTTATCCATTTATATGTCAAACATTGTTTTCTATTTTGTTAAATACCTTCTATAAAATTGCTTTAACAGCTATGTGGTAGTCCATCATGTGGATGTGTCAAAATTTACTTAACTATACCCCTACTGTTGGATGTTTCTAATTTTTTGATTAAAAAAAAACCAAAAAGCATTGAGATAATCATTCCTTTGGCTAAAATTTTGTGCACATCTAAATTATTTTTGGAGAATAGATTTCTACAAATGCATTTGCTCGGTTAAAGGGTATACAGTTCCGAGGCTCTTGATACACAGTGCTGTCATAGTCACTATGAAAGTTCTAAAACTTCCAAAATAGACACCCAACAAGAGAAATTAAAGGGACAGTCTTATAGTTGTAGACCTCTTCCTCCTAATCCACTCCCTCCTTGTCTCATCATGATAGGTTCCCAACCCAAACTGGCTAGCCTGTTCTAATATCTGCAGTGTTCCGAGCTGGTTGAGCTGCAGAGGGGAAGAACACAGCTAGGAGACTGGACACCTGGCTTCTATTCCTGGCTCACCGACTTGGGCCATAAACAAGATATCTGGCCTCCTGGACCTCAGTTCCTCCATTCATGACACCAGCGGGTCAGCAGCCCTTCCTGCTCTTACACTGAAAATGAAAGGAAATTGATGGAAATGCAGGTAAAATATTAACATGGTACTTCTAACTGATTTTAGGTCCCCATTCTTTCTTTCTTCCTCATTCAGCCTCTCCACGTCTCTCACATCTTCCCTGTGCTTGGCTGCATTTTACCTTCTCTTATTTCAGTCTAAAACTCACTCTTGGACAGGCTTCAGCTGGGTGGCCAACGATGACCAAGCCTTTCTGAGTCATTAGGAATTAGAAGTAAATTTTTCCCCCAAGTGTTCCTGTGGAGTTTATCTGGAGCCTTTGAAATGCAAATCACTCCAACCTGCAGCCAGGGAAAGTGGACTCACAGGGCCTCTAACTGACCTCCACGGGCTGCTCCAGGCCCCAAGTCAGAGGACTCTGCGGCCTGCTTCCGAAGATCAAAGGCGCATTGTTCATCGAAAGTGCACCACCAGAAAACCTAGATTAGCGAGTAGTTCCGCCCCCATCAGTCTTTAATATCAAACCTCTGTTAACACAGGCAGAACACAGGGTCTCTGGCTACTGGGCTTCGAGCGGCTCAAAAGAGGGACAAGGTATTAGGTAAAGTTACTTCTCTGATCTCTCTTGATATAGAGCAAATCAAAGAGGTAGGGTGGGGACTCTGGAGTGGGCTGGCCTGGACCTGCATGGAGGAGGCGCCAATACAGGCATGTGGAATAAACTAAATGAATTCCTACAGCTATGTCTGGGTGACATGCTCTACTCTTCCAGTGGTATATGTGCTGTCTCTGCCTTGCTCCTCCTCCAACTAGTCCTGACAGCGAGCTCTGGCCGCGGTGGTGGATTCTGCTTTGCCTCACCACTGCAGGTTCCACACTTCTCAGTTCGGTTCCCTGGGCCTCCGCCTTCTCTTTCCAGAGAATGCCCCGTGGACACACACATTATCTCCACTCCCTCCTGGAATCCCACTAAAATGATAGTAAAGGAACGCAAAAGGCACGAGCCACAAGGACAAAGAGAAGAGGAAAGGCGTCTACATCAAACAAGAGATACCTACAAAATTTTAGAAGCTGGAAAAAAGATGGATTAGTGCTAAATGACTTAGCGGAGAGAAGAATAACCCAACTTTCTTCGGTAGGTTGAGTAAACTGGAGAAGAGACAATAGCAAACAAGAGAGGTCAACAAAGTTCTACAAGCTTGAAACAGATGGATTAATGGTATCTGACTGGGAAGAAAGAAGAAAAGTGAATCTAACTTCCTTCAGTAGACCAACTAGAAATAAGCTGATATGAGCCCTAGAACTAGGGAAAGGCTCCAAATCAGAGGCCCCAGGGTTTCTCTGGAGGTAGGGATTCAGAATGAGGCTTTTTTAAAAACTGGAGCATTAGCGAAAAGTCTTCACAAGGAGCAGTTAGACCTCCAGATGCCTGCCCATACCCCATGCACCCATTTTGGCAGAATGCTGAAACTTTACTCCTAAAGGAGTTGAATTGCAGAGGACATCATCTCGGAGACGCCAGGCACAGCTGAAAACAGGGCGATGTTTTGTCTTAAAAGCAGAGGACAAAGTAAAAGTATATACAACCACAGAGGGATGCCACTCCAACCCCAGGCTCTGATCTCCGCCTGACTCTCCAAATGGTGGCACCCAGCTTACACACATCTCCCCAGGCACATTTTGGCAAAAGAATGGAGAAATTGTCATTGCAGAAACTGACTGATCAAAACAAGAAAAAAGGATCTATGAATACTGAATTTGAAAGTTGACCCAAAGACCCAGTCAGATCCCTGCCTGATCACATTGTAATAAAACCTACCAGTTAGTAAACTCCATACGTGCACACAAGGCCATTTAGGGCCTCACTCTTAAATATGGATGGGCAGCCAAAGGTCATGTCATTTGTATAGAAAGTCTCTAAGATGATGGAGAGGCCAAAACAATTTGAAAAAGGGAAGTCAGACCAATCAGAAGACCCTTATTTGAATTTCAGGAAATCCAGAGTAGATTTTCAGAGAAATCACACAAGAATATTTTCCAGAATTAAAGGATCTGATGTTTTGGTAGAAAGGGTCCTCCAAGTGCCCAACACATCGTATGAAAAAAGATACATCATTATGAAATTTAATAACAGTAGGTATAAAGAAAAAATAAATAGGTTGGTTTTCAGGGGAAAAACCAACCAAAAAATAGAAGCTGAAAACACATGAAAGCAGTGTCTTAAAAATTCTGAGGGAAAATATTTTCCAAATATAGAATATTATACGCATCCAAATTATCAGTCAAACGTAAGCTGAGAGAAAAAGTCAGACTTGAAAGATCTAAAAAACTTATCTTCCACAAATCCTTCCTCAGGAAGTTACTGTAGAATATACACCAAAATGAGAGAGGTAAGAAAGTAAGAGACATGGGATATGGCAAAGATGGAGTAATAGAGACCAGATATTTCCTCCCACCCGAAACAAATTAAGAACCAGACAAAATATATGCAGCAATGGTTCTCCAGGCATTGGACACCAGGTAACAACGAGAGAAGAATGAGTCCTACAGAGCAGGGAGGATAAAGCAGGCAGAACGCGGAGATGGAGCTGGAAGTCTGGGGAAACCAAGGCAGGTGGCACTCACAAGATGGAATAGTTGAGGAGAGAGAGCTACACTTAAAGAGAACTTTGGATCCTAAGAGGGTCAACTCACTCAAGTATTCAGCTGAGTACTTATTGGTGCGTGTGTGTGAGAAAACTTCCCGTGTCAGGGAAAGAAACATTACAAGAATTAGAAGGAACAGTGCTGGGACTACTGCTTGTTCCCAACAGTCAAACTGCAAAAATCTCATCATTCGTGAGGCGTCAGCTAAGTACTAAGAAGAGTTTTTGGCCTACTCTCAGGGAAAAATTAACCCTGGAGTAACCATTGCTTTGTTCCCGCCCAACTAAGATTAAAGGCAAAACCCAAAAGGATTGTTGCCGTGTAATTTAACGTCAACCCAGAACAAAATTCAAGAATATTTTTAGACAGGCAGATAAATCCTGCACCGACATAAATAAGATTCATGGATAAATATCCAGACTATTTTTTAAATTATTATTAAAATTTCTTTACAAGATAAAACTGATTAGAGTTAACACATTACCAATGTATTGTGAAATTGATAACATATATAGAAGTCAAATGTATGAGAATATTATCACAAAGGCCTAGAGGGAAGATATGGAAGTATATAGTTGTAAAATTCTT
>NC_060271.1:126646746-126678152 GCF_021613505.1 Equus quagga | reverse complement strand
TGTAAAATTCTTATACGTGAAGTAATATATCACTTGCAGGTAGCTGTAGAAAGTTACGGATATATATACTATGGACTATAAAGCAATCAGTAAAATAATACAACAAAGAATTGTAGCTAATAAACCAACAAAGGGATTAGAATAGAATCATAAAAAATACTCAGTGAATTCAAAAGAACGCAGAAAAAGGGGAAAGTGGAACAAAGAACACATGGCAGAAATAGAAGACAAATAGTAAGAGGATAGATTTGAACCCAACACATGAATAATCACATTAAATAGAAATGGGCTAAACACCTGTGATAGCCAGCCTCCAAGATGGCCACCATTGAGAGGTACCTTCTGGTATTCACATCATCACATAAGCCCCTCCCATGGAGCATGGACTGGGCTTAGTGACCCACTAAAGACCAGATAAGGCAGATGTGATGGTGTGTGACTGGAGACCAGGTCACAAAAGGCAGAGTGGCATTGCTTTCTCTCTCTCTCTCTCTTTCACTCTCTCTCCCTAGTATCAGTTGCTATTGGGGAAGCCATGTTGAGAGCAGTCCTGTGGAGAGGCCCACGTGGTGACAAACTGCAGCCTCCTGGGTGAGCTTGAAAGTGGATTCTTCAGTCTCAGTCAAATCTCCAGAGACAGCAGCCTTGAGGGGCAGCTTGATTCCCACCACTTGGGAGACCCTGAGCCAGAACTGCCCAGCAAAGCTACTTCAGGATGTCCGACCCTCAGAAACTGGTGAGAGAGAAAATGTTTGGTGTTGTAAACTGTTGAGTTTTGAGGTAATTTGTTACATAGTAGTAAATAACTAATATGGATTTTAATGAAAAAACAGATATTGTTAGACTGGATAAAAAAGCAAGACTCACAACTTCACAGCCATTAAGATGGCTATTATTTAAAAAACAACAACCAAAAACTCAGAAAGTAACAAGTGTTGGCAGGGATGTAGAGAAGTTGGAACTCTGATGCGTTACTCCTGGGAATATAAAATGGTACAGCCACTACGGAAAATAGTCTGGCAGTTCCTCAAAAAGTTAAACATAGAATTAACACGATCCAGCAATCCCACTCCTAGGGGTATACCCCAAAGAACTGAACGCAGGGCCTCAGATGCTTGCACACAAACGTTCATAACAGCATTAGTCACAACAGCCAAAAGGTGGAAACAGCCCAAATGTTCACTGATGGATGAATGGACTAATAAAATGTAGTATATCATACAATGGAATATTATTTGGACTTAAAAAGGAATGAAATTCGAATACATGCTGCAACATGGATGAACTTTGAAGACATTATACTAAATGAAATAAGCCAGACACAAAAGGACAAAAATTGTATGATTCATTTATATGAGGTCCCTGGAATAGGCAGATTCATGGAGATAGAAAGTAGAATAGAGGCAACCTGGGGCTGGCGATGGGGAGTTATTGTCATACAGATTCTTCTTTGGAATGATGAAAAAGTTCTGGAAACGGGCTGCAGTGATGGTTGCACAACACTGCGAATGTACTTAATGCTACTGACCTGTATGTGTAAAAATGGCTAAAATGGTAAATTTTGTTTTATGTATATTTTACCACAATCAAAAGAGCTGGGAAAAATAAAGCAAGACCCAATGATATGCTGCCTGCAAGAAACCTACCCTAAATATATAGATCAAATAGGTTAAAAGTAAAAAGAGGGAAATAGATATGTTATGCCAATGTAATCAAAAGAAAGCTAGAGTGGTATATTAATATCAGACCATGTAGATTTCAAGCAAAGAATATTACCAAGGGTAAAGAAGTTCAATGCATTAAAAGGATACAACATCCGAAATATCACGTGCTTAATAACTGAGCTTTAAAATAAATGAAGCAAAAACTAATAAAACTGCAAGGAGAAACAGACAAATCCACAATTATAGTCGGAGATTTCAACAACTCTCTCTCAATAATTATAAAACAAGGAAACATAAAATTAGTATGGGTATAGAAGACTTGAACAATACTATCAATTGACTTGACTTAACAGACAGTTACAGAACTCTCCACCCAACAGCAGAACATACATTCTTTTCAAGGACACAGAACATTTACCAAGACAGATTACAATCTCGGCCATAAAACAAGTAGGTCTTAATAAATTTAAAAGGATTCAAGTCTTACAAAGTATGTTCTCTGATCACAATGAAATTAAATTGGAAATCAATAGTAGAAAGAAATCTAGAAAATTTAAAATATTTGGAAGCTAAATAACACAATTCTGAATAATCTATAGTTCAAAGAAAAAGTCCAATGTAAACCTAAAAATATTTTCCACTAAAAAAATGAAAACACAGCATATCATCCAAGACAGTACTTGCACATTTATATTAGAAAGAAATGTCTCAAATCAAGGAGCTCATCTTCTACCTTAAGAACTAGAAAGAAAAGAGCAAACGAAGCAAAGAGAGTAGAAGAGAGGGAGATAAAAGCATAAATCAATAAAATAGAAATATAAACAAGAGAAAAAGTAAGTGAAATCAACAGCTGGTTCTTTGAGAAGATCAACAAAATTGATAAACTTGTCAGACCCATCAGGAAAAACCAGAAAAAAACCAAATAGTCAATATCGGCAATGAGTAAGGTGACATCCCACAGATTCTCTAGATATTAAAGAGATAATAAATATTATGAACAACTCTCTGCCAATAAATTTGACAAATTAAATGAATGGATGAATTCCTAGAAGGACAAACTACCGAAGTTTTCTCAAGAAGAAATGGATAAGCTGAATAGCTCTGTCTTTTAAACAATTAAAATGTGTTGTTGAAAATTTTCCCACAAAGGAAATTGCAGGCTGGATGGCTTTAACGGTGAATTCTACCAAACATTTAAGGAAGAAATAATCCTGCCTATATGCACAAAGTCTTCCAGAAAACTGGAGGAAAGAATACTTCCCAACAGATTCTATGAGATTAGCAGTACACTAGACAAAACCAGACAAAGGCATTATAGGAAAACTCAACCAGATGTCTCATAAACACAGATTCAACAATTCTTAACAAAATTTTAGCAAACTGAATCCAATGCTAATATATTAAGACCCAGTGTGGGTTATCCCAGAAATACAAGGCTGGTTTTACATTTGAAAATCAAGCAGTGTAATTCACCACGTTAACAGACTAAAACCCAAACCAAAATGAAACAAAAAAAAGCATAGATGGCAGAAAAAGCATTCTGCAAAACCTAACATCTATTCCTGACAAAAATTCTCCGCAAACTAGGACTAGAGGGGTACTTCTTTGATCAGATAAGGGGCATCTACCAGACCCCTAAAATTAACATCACATAGACCCTGAAGGCTTCCTGCCTAAGATCAGTTTCAGGGCAATGATACCGGCTCTCACCATTTCTAGGCAACGTGTTACTGGATGTTGTAGCCTTTGCCTAAAGGCAAGGAAAACAATTAAAGGGCATCTAGATTGGAAAGGAAGAAATAAAATTGTCTTTGTTTACAGATGACTTAATCATCTGCACAGAAAATTCTTTTGAATCCACAAAAAAATCTACTGGAACTACTAAGTGAGTTTAGCAGGCTTGCAGGATATGAGATCAACATACAAAAATCGATTGTATTTCCATAGACTAGCAACAAAGAATCAGAAATTGAAATTTAAAAATTGATATCATTTACAATGGCGTCAAAAATATTAATGACCTGGGATAAATCTGACAAAAGATGTGCAAGATCTTTACACTGAAAACTACAAACTGTTGCTGAGAGAAATTAGGGAAGACCTGAATACAGACGGTCTCTGACTTGATGATGGCTCAACTTAAGACTTTTTGACTTTACGATGGTGCGAAAGCAATACGCCTTCAGAAGAAACTATACTTCAAACTTTGAATTTTGATCTTTCCCTGGCTAGCTGTATGCCCTGTCTTACCCTCTCATGACGCTGGGCAGTGGCATCGAGCCACAGTTCCCAGTGAGCCATGTGATCAGGAGGGTAAACAACCGATATGCTTAGAACCACTCTGTATCCAGACAACCATTCTGCTTTTCACTTTCAGAACAGTATTCAATACACTGCGTGTTTTCAACACTTTATTATGAAATAGTCTTTGTGTTAGATGATTTTGCCCAACAGTAGGCTAATATAAGTGTTCTGAGCATGTTTAAGTCAAGCTAGGCTAAGCCATGATGATCAGCAGGTGAGATGTGTTAAATGCTTATGATATTTTCAACTTTATGATGAATTTATCAGAACATAACTCCATCATAAGTCAAGGAAGATCTGTACATGGAGAGATATATATATTCCTGAATCCAATAACTCAATATTCTTAAGAGATCTGTTCTCACTAAATCTCTCCAGATTCAATTTCCAATCAAAATCTCAGCAAGGAGTTTTTGTAGGAATTGACATGCTGATTCTAAGACTCGTATGGAAATGCAAAGGATCAAAAGTCGGATTTACATAAAGTAAAGGAGAGCATCAACGAAGGAATAAGTGAAGGGAAAATGAAAATATTTATTTTTCTTATTCTTAATTGATTTAACAGATAACAGTTTATTCAAAATAAAACCATAACAATGTATTGATTTTGGATCCTTATGTATTTATCTTATATACATGTAGATATGCTTATGTACGCATATGTATAAATGGAATAAACGACAGCAATGATATAAGGGACAGGAGGGAGGCATTAGGAGTATTTTATTACTATAAGGTACTCACACTGCCCATGAAGTGGTGTAGGCTCATTTGAAAGTGGTCTTGGATTAGTTGTAAATGTATATTGCAAATTCTAGGGCACTGACTAAAAATAGGAAAAAAGTCTAACTTACATAACAAAGGAAAGAAAATGGAATCATATAAAATCCTCAATGAAAACCACAAAAGGCAGAAAACTAGTGGAAGACAAAAAGAGGAACAAAGAACAAGGGCAACAAATAGAAAACAATAGCAAATATGGTCGATATTCATCCAACTCTATCAGTAATCACTGTGAATGTCAATGAGCTAAATACACCAGTTAAAGACAGAGTGGATCAAAAAACAAGACCCAACTGTACGTTGTCTACAAGAGATTAAAACCACAATGAGATACCACTTGACATCTGATAGAATGTCTAAAATTAAAAAGACTGATTGTACTAAGTACTGGTGAGAATGTGGAACAACTGGAACTCCTACACACTGCTGGTGGGAAAGTAATATGGTACCAACATTTTGGAAACCAGTTTGGCAGTTTTTTCAAACAGCAACCGCAACAAAAAAACACACTTTCTACATGACCCAGTCATTCCACTCCTAGCTACGTACTCAAGAGAAATGAAAGCATATATACATACAACTATTTTTACGTGAATATTCATTGAAACTTAATTTTTAACAACCAAAGAATAGAAACAACCCAAATGTTCTCAATAGGAGAATGGATAAGCAAATTGTGGAACATCTATATAATAGAATACTACTCAGTCAAAAAGAAAGTAATAAACTATTGACGCAGACGACAATATGGATAAGTCTCAAAATAATTATACTGACCAAAAGAAGCCAGATAAAAAAACCAAATACATACCATATGAATCCATTTATATAAAATCCTAGAAAATGCCATCTATAGTGACAGAAAGCAGATCAGTGGTTGCCTGGGGATGGGGGAGGGGCTCAGAGAGGGATTACAAAGAGCCACAAGGCAATGTTAGGGGTGACAGATATGTTCGTTAGCTTGATTACGGTGATGGTTTTGTAAAGGTAGACATAAGTCAAAATTTATCAAATTGTACATTTTAACATGTGAAGTCTATCATTTGTTAATCACACTTCAATAAAACTGTTAAAAATAAAAAGAGCAAAAAAGCCCTTAAAAAAAAAGGACATGGTATATAGGACTTTGCGGATCCATCACAAGAGATAGGACAGGGGAGTACCCGGGAAGTTGGCAAAGAGAAGGCCTAGGACACAGTTGGGCATGAGAGATGTGTCAATCCAGATGGGAACAGGAGGATGGAGTGCTCCCGGAAGGATGTTTCCGAGAAACAAATGAAAGACATAGCTTACTCTGTGTGTTTGAACGCACTAATCAAAATACTAAGAAAATGCAGTTCAATCAGAGAGTTTGGAGACGAATTACAGATAGATACACAGAAATTTAAGCAAATAAAATGAAGCAAA
Organism: Equus quagga; assembly: GCF_021613505.1. Taxonomy (NCBI): domain Eukaryota; kingdom Metazoa; phylum Chordata; class Mammalia; order Perissodactyla; family Equidae; genus Equus; species Equus quagga. The sequence goes on along the minus strand of NC_060271.1, from coordinate 126,671,994 downwards.
TATTAATTCCAAGGAATGCAAAAATGTTGTACAAGACAGGAAATGTAATGGTAGGACAAAAAGTGGCTCTATTCCAAACATACTTTCATAGGCATAAAAAGGTAAGTAAGGATTATTTATTTAGGCGCCGGCCCGGTGGCACAGAGGTTAAGTTCACATGTTCCGCTTCGGTGGCCCAGGGTTTGCCAGTTCAGATCCTGGGTGCAGACATGGCACCACTTGTCAAGCCATGTTGTGGCAGGTGTCCCACATGTAAAGTAGAGGAAGATGGGCATGGATGTTAGTTCAGGGCCAGTCTTCCTCAGCCAAAAAGAAGAGGATTGGCAGCAGATGTTAGCTCAGAGCTAATCTTCCTCAAAAAAAAAGATTATTTATTTAGCCAAAGTCATATATTGGGAGAAAGGAGAGAGGGGAGTGGGAATTGGTGCATAGCTGAGTGGTTTGGGAGAGAATGTAGAAGAGGGGTAAAATCTCAACTCCCATACCAAGAAGTCAAAAGACAAAAATATAGAGGGAATATATCAAACAAGAGTGTAATTATGTGAGGTGATGGATGTGTTAACTAACCTTATCGTGTAATCATTGTGTAATATGCTTGTGCATCAGATCATAACACGGTACACCTTAAACTTACACAATGTTATCTGTCAATTATATCTCAATAAAACTGGAAGAAATAGTCCTATAAGCATATTATGTAGACAGCTGAAGGTAAATACCAGAGACCTCGCTGAAGGAAATAAAAGTAGTTTCTAGGGAATGGAAATCAGAGTAGGGAAGAAGATCAAGGCAATAGGCTGCTGGTTGTCATCAAAAGTCCAGAGTCTCAGGGCCAGCCCAGTGGTGCAGAGGTTAAATTCACATATTCCGCTTCAGTGGCCCAGGGTACATCAGTACTGGTCCTGGGTACAGACCTATGCACTGCTTGTCAAGCCATGCTGTGGCAGGCGTCCCATATATAAAGTAGAAGAAGATGGGCACAGATGTTAGCTCAGGGCCAGTTTTCCTCAGCAAAAAAAAAAAAAAAGAGAGAGAGAGAGAGAGGATTGGTGGCAGATGTTAGCTCAGGGCTAATCTTCCCTGTGAGCAAACAAAATTAAATATAAAAAAATGTATGGAAAGAATTTTGGGAGAACATCAATAACACTGAAAACAGTGGTTTTGACTCTTTCTCCCTCCCTGCTTATTTGTATGTGTCCAGAGTTTTTCCAAGTCTATTTATTACTTTCATAAAAAATTAAATGAGTCAATAAATGCAAGTGAACAAAACACATCCTGTTTACAATTCTCAATAAGGTAGAGGAAAAGACTTTGAAAAGAAAGTAGAAACTGAGATGGAAAATCCCAGAACCAGAGCTGCTGGCAACGCTTCTAGTCGGCAGTGCCCAGGAGCAGCTTCCCTGGGAATTCACCATGGGATCATTCTGGGATAGAGGCAGGGCTTCCTGACAGCCTCCTGCTCGCTGACTACTAAGGGTTAGGCCTCCAATGCACCACCACGCACACACGCACACACCCCCCCAACAACAACACACACACAACATCAAAGGTTGATATAAGATTCCTGCCATTGCTAACAGGCTGCCTTCCTGTACCTAAAACTTAACCTCAAAAACATCTCCCATTTGGTAGCTTCGGTTTTCCAGACATCTCTCCTTTGGAAGGGAAGTGAGAGGTGAAAGGGGGCGACGTGAGTGAGAAGAGAAATGAGGAGTTGAGTGCTATTCTAAAGAGAACATCCTAAAAGTTTCCAGGGGAAAACGCTAGAAATGGGTCCTTTGCACATATGATGTCATTGAATTCCAAAAATAATTCATATCCTTTTTTGGCAGAAAACGAATCAAAACCTGAGAGTGGTCAAAGAATTTTTCCAAGTTCACCAAAGTCAGAACTTGAACCCAGGATTCCTCCCTCCTTCCTTGTCCCCTTTCTTCTTTCTATCTTTCCTTTGTGATTTTTTTTCCTTCCAAAAATATTCATCTGGCACCCAGGCATGACATTAAACACCAGTCTGGGTCTTCACGGAATTTTCACCCTAGGGGGAGACCTGGAAAGTAAAAGAAATACAGGAATAAGCAGAACGGTTTCGGATACTTAAGGCTGTAAAGCAAAGAAGATAGGGTGACGCATAGACAGTAACTGGGCAAGGGTGGGTGTGGGGCACGTTAGAGTCAGTGTCAGGGAAGGCCTCTGAGGAAGCAATATTTGAGCCGACCCTCGAATGCCAAGCTGTGGAAAGATCTAGGCACAGAGCGTTTCAGGTACAGGGAATAGTAAGTGCGAAGGTAGTGAGATGAAAGTAAAAAGAAAGTTATGTGACTCCAAAGCCGTGTTCTTTCTTCCAGACCACGCCGAGCCCCACCGACAGGGATCCAAACACTCCTTATTGGTATGACCCTCTGCTCAGTCTGGCTTGGGGTTCCCTGGGCAGCTGACTCTGACGCTGAGTTAGAGGGCGGGAAGGTTACTACGGCGTGCTTTTGGGAGCAACACCTGGAGGAGTGAAGACAGCAGGACTGGGCAGAGGGAGGAGTCGAGCTGTGCTGCAGTCTCCAGGTGCTTTGCACGAGCACCCTGACCCTGGCACAGCAGACTCACTGAGGCTGAGAATTCAACCATCTCTGGAGTTCCGCTATGCTTATAATTAAGTCCTGGACCTGATACTCAGCTTTTTCTGCCTTCTGGTGGCAGGAGATGATCATCTCTTCATTTGCTACCAAAGAGGTCCTCTGGCTCTCACACTTGACCTTATCCTTCCATCGTCTTTCTCAACAGCAGCCATCCTACCCCACTGTTCCTCCCTCCTGCCAGCCTCTCAAATACCTGAGATATCGCACCCACAGTGCATTCCTCTCCACAGCTATTCCATCCAAGCTCATCACGGAACTTTGAACAATTGCACAGCATGCCTCGGGCAATCAAGTCTCCGCCGACTCCAAGTGATGGAGTCCTCATGGCCAACCGGCTGGTGAGTGATCTAAGTCCAAAATCCCAGGAAGAGTTGGGTTCCTCAAACCAGTCCTGGCACCAGCATCTCTGAGCTGGAGATGTGTGTCCCATAAGCTTATTTGGGAATCCCCTCTGGATCTACCCCTTGATGGCAGTGAAAGAAAAACGAACGGCCAGAAGGAGTTGAACTCAGACGCCTTTGCGGCAAGGGCCTCAGCTCATTTCACGGGGAGATATGGAGCTGGGGTGGCTTTTCAGAGTTGTCCCCCACTGAAGCAGGAGGGCTGGTCTTTCGTCCCTCCCCATCAACCAATCATTGGATTGGGCTGTCTCATGGGAGGGGGCCATAACTTTGATTGTGGCAGTGGCTTTCAGCCAAGGGTAGTATCCAGGGGGTACTCAGCTGACAGCCACCAGCAGCAACACTGCTGTTAGCTGGCAGAATAAGGCTTTGGTCCTGAAGGGGGCTCAGGGAGTACACAGGGACAGCCACCACCACCCCACTCTGGGCACTTCTAATGCAAAGAACAATTAGCTTCTTTTCTTGAAGCATCCATAGAATCAACATCTGCAGGCTGAGAGCCTGAGGCCCATTACAAGTAGCAGAAGAATTTGGACAGGATGCATTTAATCTTGAGTTAATGGTCCAATGCTCCGCCAAGATAAACTTCTCAACCTCAACGTATGTTATTTTGAAAAAATGTTATTGTCAGGTACAAGGGAAATTCCTCCTGGCTTAGGCTGCTGGGCCAGATGACATAATCCTTGGATGGGGCCACTTGTTTGGTGTGCTATCTTTTTCATCTGAGTAGATCTCTCCCCCACAGACCCATCTCCCAAAAAGCCGGCCGCAGTTACCAAGTAATTCTAGCCTCTGACAGCTGCAGGAAAGGAAAGAAATGTGACTTGGAAACAGACATTTTTGAAAGTCACGTTTCTAAACACCAGATATGTTGGATTTCCTCCCACCCCAGGCTCTGGATGGAATTCGAATGGGAATTAAAGGGAGTACTTTGAGCCTATTTTTCATTCCTTACATTTTTATTGAGCACCTACTATGTGGCCAATATGGTGGTCGCTATCAATAATAATGACCACCCTTCACTGCCTATTATGGGCCAGGCAATGGCTAGATATTCCTTTACACACTTGTAAGGACTGCAGGAGATAGATGGATGTTAAGATTATCCCAGTTGTCTAGAAGAGGAGATGGAGGTCGACTTGATTAAGCTACCTAATCCAGTCAGTGGTGGAACCAAGCCCGGGATGCAGGCCTTCAATTCTAAAGTTTAAGGGCTGTCCATCTGTCATGGAGTCTAGAAAAAACTCAGTACAAGTGTGTCGAAGGAATGATTGCGTCACTTAGGCGAACAGGCGGGGTGGGAGTGGAGGCAGCAGTTCTCCGATGGCCCCATGCCGCTTCCACATGTGTACACTCTGCCGTGCGACCTCCAGATCTGCTTCTCAGGAGGATCCTGGCCCTCTTGGCAATCTCTAGAGCTCTAGAACTCTCTAGAGCTGCCACCGTCCAGTCTTGGGCAGAATCTCTACAGGCAGCACAGGCAGTTCATACCCAGGATCACCACTGCCTCAGTCCTGCGCTCTCAGTTCTCTGCCCAGGAAAGCCTGGATGCCTGGCGTGTTCATGCACACAGAAGCAGGACGCCTTGCTTCCTCCAGCCCCACCGATGGGGGCTTTCCTTTAGGACTGGGAAAGGATAGGATAGGAGACAGAAGGGAGGGTCCTAGAGCCCACCTTCATCACAGCATCTCAAAGCACACACGGAAGTGCTGGGAATAAATATCACCTTGGTTTTGCGCATGGTTCAAGGTCAAATACTGGATATATAGTCACTTAGTATACAAAGCTTTTTTGGAGATATTTTTCCACCCAATGAAGTTGGCAGGGCTGGCATCACTAGTCCCATAAAGGAAGTGAGACTCAGAAGAGCTACCTGACTTGTCCAGGATCACCCTCAAGCGCCAGGGCAAGGGCCTCCTCCAAGTCCTCTGCTCTTCTTGTGCCCCATTCCCATGGCATTTGAGCTCAAAATCTGGGGGAGACACTGTGTTCTACAAGACAAGACAGGCTTTGGAGGCAGAAGAGCTGTGTTTGAATCCCGGGTCACAAGCTGGGTGACGTTGGGGAGTGACTTAGCTCCTCCTGGCCTCAGTTTTCACATCTGTAAAATGGAGCGAGTAATCCTTGCATCAGAGAGATTGTTCTGAGGATTAAAGGATGTCACAAGGGAAAGGAGTTGGCCCATGCTATTTGAAATAAATCTGACATCTCTCTTTCCCTTCTCAAAGATTTATAATTAGTCCCACGCAGACATGTGACTATCGTTATACCTTTATATTTACCTGTCTTGGGGCTGGCCTGGTGGCACAGCAGTTAAGTGCGCGCATTCTGCTTTGGCGGCCCATGGTTCGCCGGTTTGGATCCTGGGTGTGGACATGGCACCACTTGGCAAACCATGCTGTGGTAGGCGTCCCACATAGAAAGTAGAGGAAGATGGGCATGGATGTTAGCTCAGGGCCAGTCTTCCCAAGCAAAAAGAGGAGGATTGGCGGCAGATGTTAGCTCAGGGCTAGTCATCCTCAAAAATAAATAAATATATTTAGCTGTCTTATTCTAAAAATAATTCAAGGGAGTAGCAGACATTTGGTCTTGTTCAAAATGTCCATAAGACATTTGGTCCACACCAAAAGGTCCTTGATATCTGGTGATCTTTGGTCCTGTCCAAAATGTCCATGAAGATATTGCATCCACATCAAAAAGTCCTTGATATTTGGTCCTGTCTAAAACCATTTGGTACAGACCAAATATGCCCATGGATGTTTTAGACAGGACCAAATGTCAAGGACCTTTTGGCATGGACCAAACGTCTTATGGACATTTTGGACAGGACCAAATATCTAGGGCCTTTTGGTGTAGACTCAATGTCTCATGGGCGTTTTGGACAGGAGCAAATCTCCTGCAAAGATCTGAGGCAGTTGATGCAAGGACAAGCCCAAAGTAGAAGGATCTTTGTCCCCTTTAATCCTTGTTCTCCAAAAGTCAGTGCAAGTAGGTATGTTATCTCAAAAATGTGGGAAATAGATAGAAGGCATTCATTTAACAGGCACCGTGCCAGGCCGAGGACGCAGCTTAGCATGGCCCACAGGGATCCTGCTTTTCTCTCCAATATCCTTTCTCGCTCTTTGCCTTCTTTTCCCTCCCTGTTGAACTTCTGCCAGTCTTACCTTTGAGCATTTTCAACGTTCTTCCCTCTGCTAGGAACACTCTCTATCTGCTAACTCAGCTTAAAAGTCACTTCATTCATTCATTCAGTACTTACTGATTGCTCACTATATTCTAAACAGTGTGCTGTTACATTCTAGTGGGGAGACAGTCAAGAAACAAGTACACAAATAGATAATTTCTGTTACTGTTAAGTGCCGTGAAGAACGAGAAGGCAAGGCAAAGGACTAGAGAGAGGAAGGGCGCTGTTTTAGATATGATGCTCGAGGAGCAAGTGTCTCAGAGTAGAGACCAGGGGGAAGTGAAGGGCATGGACATTAAGGGGGGAGGAAATCAAATGCCAAAACCTGTATGGCAATAAACATGGAGTGTGTGCGGAGAGAAGGGAGTAGGGTCCAGACGCTCCCTACCCCTCGCTGGGCCTGGAATCTGAGTGGGTGGCCAGTGAGTAGGGGAACTTGATCGTTTTTGTGAACTTCCTCAAGCTCTGACATTCTAGGAGTCAAAGAGCCCTGAGCCCATGGCCTGTTGGACAGAAAAGGGAGGATTTAGGACACTGGTATTGCAGTTAACCCGGATGGACCTGTGCTCTGGCCCCTGGGTGCAGGCCACCTTTCCAGAGCTAGACGGACGCACAGTGGGAACGTACGATGCATCAGGCCAACCCATCACTGCCAGCCTGGCCCAGAGATGGAATGCTCTCACAGTTCTGGAGGCTAGAAGTCTGAAATCAAGGTGCGGGCAGGGCCATGCCCCCTCTGAAAGCAATAGCAGAATCCCTCCTTGCCCCTTCTGGCTTCTGGAAGATTTCTGGCAACCTTTGGAATGCTTGTCTTGCAGCTACATAATTCCTATCCTTGCCTTCATTGTCACATGGCGTCTCCCTGTGTGTTTGTCTTCACATGGCTGGCTTCTTATAAGGACACCAGTCATATTGGATTAGGGGCCCACCCTACTCCAGTATGACCTCATCTTAACCAATTACATCTGAAACGATCCTATTTCCGAGTTATGTCACATTCTGAGGTATGGGGGTTAGGGCTTCGACATATCTTCTTTAGTAGGGGACACAATTCAGCCCATACCTTCCACGCCATCCGCAGCAAGGGCCCTTTCAGCCACTGATGGGAGCACATGGCCTTCAATGCACTAAGCTCTGTTGCTGGAGATTTCCCTCTCCACCCTCTCTCCCTCTCTCTATTCCTTCCTCTCTTCCACACATATTTATCAAGAGATCCAACAGTAAAGAAAACACTTGGTGGGAAAAGCTATCATTACACCATCCTTGCCCATGGGTCCTAGGTACCCCCCTGAGACCACACAGAACGCCCTGGCCACACCCTGAGTATGGCCCTTTAGCTATCTGAAGACAGTGATGGTTCCCCTGAGGCTCCTGTGGCTGGAACAGCTCTGGTTTCTTTACTTATTCCTCACAATCGGGTGACTATATATTTTATGGACCAAACTAGGACACTGTTGACAGTGAGAGTGGGTGCCATTAATAATTACACTGAGACAACAAGCGTAAACCTGGAATGTCCCGGGCCGACTGCAACATATGGTCACCTCATGGGGCACAGGTTTCCAGGTCCTTCCTCACCTCCAACAGCTGTCTTCTGGATGTTTCGTAATCTGTCTCCTTTTAAATCATTGCTCCCAGAAGTAACTGCCATGTGTGTCTGGCATAGTGGAAGAAAACAAATAGGCAAAGAGATCATTTTAATAATTGTGCCGAATACCGTAACACAGGCAAGAGGAAGATATTATGGGAACCCAGAGGAAGAAACAGTTAACTTTTTCTGAGAAAGTTGGGGCTAAGGGCTGGCATGGTGGCATAGTGGTTAAGTTCACATGCTCTGCTTTGGCGGCCCAGGGTTTGTGGGTTTGGATCCTGGGCACAGACGTACACACTGCTCATCAAGCCATGCTGTGGTGGCATCTCAGATACAAAATAGAGGAGGATTGGCACAGACATTAGCTCAGGGACAATCTTCCTCACAAAAGAAAGAAAGAAAGAAAGTTGGAGATGGCTTCACAGAGGAGCTGGTATCTGAAATGGGTCTTCAAGGGTGAGCAGAAGTCTCCCCCATCGGGGGGGGATGTCGTGGGAAAGGGCATCTTTGTCACGCCTCGAGGTGGAGGAGAGAGTGGGGTTTCCTGCTCACCTGTTGCTGATTGAGACTCATGTTATTTTTCCCGGAGCCTTGTGAGAGCTCATGTGATGCTGGCCCTACTTTGAGCCAACCCTAGACTATTATCGGAAGGACGCACTTGTCCTAGATGCTGGTAGTTCAGTCCTACTTCTGATCTTCTGGTTTGTTCTCAGGAAGAACGGCCAAAACACAGGCAGAATTTGGCAAATGAGGATGAATCATTTGGTCCAGGATCCATCACACTTCCAGGCATCAGTGGTAGAGAGCCATTTACAAGCATTTGTTGAGAACAAACTTCATTGATGGGCCTCTGCTGGTCTCTGGGGAGGCAAAGATCACACATGGTCACTGCTCTCAAACAGATCCATCTAGTGAGCAAGACATATGCGTGCAATGAACTTCAGTCACACCAAAATATCTAAGGGCTGTCACAACACCTTTGTAAGTTTGCCATATATTTTGGGAACACGGGGAAATTGTGAGTAATTCCAACTGAGGAATACAGTTGGCTTTCACTGAAGAACTTCGAGAGCCTGGACGGCCAAGTCAAATTTCAGAGCTGGAGAAGGGGTGGCCCACAGGTGTGAAAACACAGGAAATAGGTGGAGTAGGAATAGCTTTTGGCACTGGCATATGGCACAGGTCGGGAGGAGGGCGAGGACGGGGCAGGTCAGGGAGACTGCCTCAGGATGCAACAACCAGGAGCTGCTGCGCTCACGGGCCACCATCATGCCTGGCCAACCACCCACATACCTGCCTTTCCTCTGGCTGAAGTCTAGACACCAGTGTGGGGACTGCCTGAGGCAGAGGCGAGGGCAGTGGGGAGCAAGGTGAGTCACTGAAGCCCCCCCAGCAAAGCACACACCACCCGCTCTGGCTAGGCTTTTCAGTTGGCTGCATCTTCCTCTCCCACCCTCCTGGGGAGGCCGGCCCTTCGCAGCTGCCGTGGAATCCTTGCTACGAGGTGGGTAGTGGTGGTTCTCTCGAGAGATGACTCACCATAGAGCTGGCCTCTATCCAGACCCAAAGACTCTCCACAGCCCAGGCTGATAAGCCAAAAGCAAATCTTCATCAGTCCTCCAGAAGCTTGGCCCACCAAAGGGGCTCATCTTGGGCAGACGCTGGGACCAGAGGTGTGGGCACCAGCAGTAGTTGGGGGAAAAGTTCAAACACCAAAATGGTCCCCAGTTCTGTGCCTTCCTGTCTGAGGTGAGAGGGAAGTTCTGCTGGGATGCTGAAGTGCTTGTCTCTCAGAGCTCCAACATCACTTCTGTGGGGAGGTCTTCCCCAACTTGCTGGGGTGGAGGGGGCCTCTCTCTTCTAGGGCCTCTTGGTCTTCTGTTGGAGCATCTCCCGCACAATATTGCAGTTGGGGATTTCTGTGTCTTCATCCCCCTGGACTGTGAACAACCTAAGGGCAGGCAGTGTGGCTTCCTCATTTCCGAATCCTCAGGACCGGCAACCAGTGGGTGGCTGGCAAATGTGGATGGTAGAAGGAAAGTGAGGAAAAGAGGACAGAGGTGGAGGAAGGACGGCATGGTGAAAAAATCACGGATTCCTGGAGATGAGAGAGGGGTTGGGGAGAGCATGAACCGGGCTGCTTTTGTTCTTGTAGGCCCCATCCATTAAAAAATACTTAAAAAGTATATTTTATGGCTGTGTCGATAGAAAGACAATGTAATCCAGGCACAACTCATTATTGTATATTCATGATTATTATATTCACGTTTTTCTTCTGATTTAAATAAAAATTAAACTTAAAACATTTTTCTGGGCCCCCTGAAGTAGATTGGGCCCTAGGCACTGAACAGCTATGCCCTTATGAGTAAGCCAGCCTTGAGCTGTGAACTTGGAACTCAAATAGTAATGAATGGCCCCACCCAGGCACCAGCCTATCAAACCCACCTTTTGCAGGCTCTAGTTCCTGGAGACCTCCCGCTGTGCCAGACATTAACCCTTTGGCTGCTGGATCATGGGAAGGGTCAGAAGCTCTGGAGGGAGGGGCACCTGCAGAGTGTGGAGCAGTGACTCTTTATCAACTGGCATGGAAGGATTTTGATCTTTGAAAAATGGGCATGGACATTCTGATGTCTTCCATAAGCCCTGGATGGAGGTAGAAAAAACAAAATATGGTCACTACAAAGAGGCAAGATGAAGAAAGAGGAAGAGGCAAGCCTGACTTGGCAAAGCCAGGTTTCTGATCAGGTGGCAACAGGTGGTGCCATCACTGAAAGAAAGACTTCAGCAGGAGGAGCAGAAGGAGTGGAAAGACAATGAGTTCCGTTTGGGACACACTGAATGTAATGTACCTCTGGGATTCCAGGAGGCAACGCCTGTGAACATTGCATAGACGGGTGTAGTTTCCTAGGAAATAAGGTAGGGATGCAAAAACAGATCTAGAAGGTTCAGTCGGCACATAATAAGCCCTCAAGAAATTAGTCCTGGGCTGAATGTCTGAGACGTCCCCCACCCCCACACACAGACACTTCAGCCTCAGGCTCAGCAGATGATTGGGAGGACCCCACGCAGACCGACTTTAAGGAGAAACACAGAACAGCCTTTGTCTGATTACGATCGAAGCAGACTAGTGGCAAGCATATTTCAGCTCAAAGTACCCAAGGTGTGGGGCCCGTAGGGGCTTACCACTGTCAGAAGTCAGCATGGGGGGCCAGCAACAGCTTGTCTTATTGTCTTGTACCTTGAAGATCTGGGAGGCACACAAAGGAGAAATTGCATTTTCCAAACCCTGAAGCAATACTTATTTTCCCTTCACATCTATTTCCCTGAGTGCATTTTTTTCCACTTTGTTGATAGATATTATATAATCACATTGTTTAAATATTTGAGAGGGTGATTACACCACCATTCAATTTTAATTGCAGCTTCTGTTAACATGTCAGACGTTCTCAAGCAAAATTAATTAGAACCTAACAAGTGATGGATGGTCTTGAAAATCCAAACCTTCAGAAACTAACCAGTTTCATAACCCAACACAACTGCAGAGTGAGTTTGGACAATAGAACTTATCACCTCAGGGATGTTCTCCCCTGGGGCCACGTGTTAGTCTTATCAATAATAAATAAAAGCGCAAAACATACGATTGAGAATCCCAGAACTTATTTTAATGCAAAAATACCTTCCAAAGTAAGTCTGATGCTTCAGTCATCTTTTTGAATCCTGTAAGTGGCAGGCATCTCAGTACCTACCAAGACAGGCCCATCCATTGTTGGCTTGTTCCAATTGTTAACCAAATTCTTTCTTTTGTTGTATGGGAATAGAGGTCCCCAGTCACTTCCTCCTGTCACTGATAAAGTTCACTTTCTGGAGCAACACAGAAAAATTCCATTTTCGATCTGCAGATTCCTCTGAGAACTGGGTCCCTGTGGACAGGGCACCAAACGGACCCACTAGATCTGCCACACTCCGCTTGCCGGTGATTACATCAGGGTGAGGCTCTCCGGAGGTCTGTACAGACTTTGCGATTTCACTGCACATTGGGGCATTATAAGTTACAGACTTACAGGATTGTAGAAATCTTTGAGGAGTTCAGAACAGACTAGTTAGTTGCCATAGCTTCCCTCCCATGTAATTTGCATAAAGCGCACCCTCAGATCTACCCACGGCCTTGCTTATTTGGGTGGGTGGGTGTCAAGTGTTTGGGGAAGAGAGTTAACATACTATACTAAATATTTTATTTTAAAATCAGACTGCATCTACAGGTATATATTGATAAAATTTTTAAAATTATATTCATGAGGTTTGATGCAATCTTTAAGATGCGTCGGGGAAGCTGCCGAGAGGTAACTTTACAAACAAATGTGCATTTTGGTCAGATTGAGTCAGATTTCTCTGGATTAGAATCCCAGCTCAGCCACTTATTAACAGTGTGACCTTAGGCCTTAGCTTCCTCGGGTGGAAAATGGGTATGAAAATAATTAACCAGGGGCCAGCCCAGTGGTGCAGCGGTTAAGTTCACACGTTCCGCTTCTCAGAGGCCCGGGGTTTGCTGGTTCGGATCCCAGGTGCGGACGTGGCACTGCTTGGCAAAAGCCATGCTGTGGTAGGCATCCCACGTATAAAGTAGAGGAAGATGGGCATGGATGTTAGCTCAGGCCAGTCTTCCTCAGCAAAAAGAGGAGGACTGGCAGTAGTTAGCTCAGGGCTAATCTTCCTCAAAAAAAAAAAAATTAACCTTGCATGGTTGTAGTGGGGATTATATGAAAAAACACCTATCAAGTGCCTGGCATTCAGCCTGGGATGTAGCAGACGCTCAATAAATGGATTAGGATTGTAGATTCCCATTTTAAACATGAGAATGTTCGTTTAACTTATTTAGGAAATTAAACAGTAAGAACAGACATCCAATCTATTAAAACGTATTTCAAGGCTATATGTTTAAAGCATCTGCTGATGTTGAAAACTTTGTTAATTTAAAAATTAATATTAAAAATATTTAAATTAAAAAATTTTTTAAATAAGTAATAAGCAATCATGGTTAAAAAATAATTCAACGGCCAGCCCAGTGGCTTACTGGCTAAGTTTGCACACACCGCTTTGGTGGCCTGGGGTTCATGGGTTCGGCTCCTGGGTGTGGACCGACACACTGCTCATCAAGCCATGCTGTGGTGGCATCCCACATATGAAAAATAGAGGAAGATTAGCACAGATGTCAGCTCAGTGAAAATCTTCCTCAAGCAAAAAGAGGAAGATTGGCAACGGATGTTAGCTCAGGGCCAATCTTCTCACCAAAAAAAAAATCAAACAACAGAAAAATGAATGAAAATTCCCTTACCATCTCTCTACCTCAATTCTTAATCCCAGCCTCCAACAATTCCACAAAATACTTTGGGTGGTCAGCTTTCAACTATGCATATAATAAGCACATATGATGCTTTCCCTTCAAAAATGAGCTCATCCTATAGATTGTTCTGCAGCTTCCTTTTTCATCTAACACTGTGTGATGGAGCTATTTCATGCTGGACATGAGCTCAGACCTCTAGAAGGCTATGAATTATTCTGATGGGTTTTTAAAGAAAGGTTTTAGCAGAAATAATGCCAGTGAAATGTGACATTTTCCTTGAGTTCAAGACTCTAAACAGTTGGATGAAAACAGAAAAATTCAGGTTCACATCTGACTATTTCATCTCTAAAATATGGCAGAGATCCAGATAGCAGGTGGGGAATAATCCAGATAAGGCAATTAGGGGATTCTGAACGAGTGGGGATTGTTTTTGTCATACTGGCAGTCACCCCGACAATTACGTGGTGCTTTGTCATGGATCTCGTAGTTGGCACTGACAAAAATCCTGCAAGGAGGGAGGGACCCACCATCCCCATTTTAAACCTGAGGAGACAAGGTTCAAAAGCCTTCCACACAGCTGGGGGCCAAGAGTTGCGAGTGAAATGGAAGAAAGGGGGCGCTGGGCTGCTTAACAAACCTGCGTTCCCTGACTTCACTCCTCAAGGCCCTCAGGTGCAGATGGAACTGACTCACAGAAAGGAGCAACGTGACCCTTGGCCCCTGGCCTCGGTCCTGTGCAGAGCCGAGGCTACTTCCTCAGGAGAAAAGCTGTTCTGAGACATCTGGCTTAAGGGCTGGGCTCCTCTTCACCCAAACACAGTTGTAAATGGTCCACAGGATTTTGTGAGCACCTCTGATAGGCCAGCCCCATGTTAGAAACCTCCAAACGCAGGAGAGTGGAAGCTGCACTGGGCTGTCAACCAGGCTGCTGTCCCAACCTAGGCAAGTCCACTCCTGTCTGCGAGGCTGTGGCCCCAAGAGTGGCTTGGACTGAGGAGCTCTGCCCGGCCTGGAACTGGTGTAGCCAGGGCCTCCATGAGTAGAGAAGGCGACAGGGGCATCACTCACTCCTGAGTTCACAGAACGAAAGCCTCCTCCAGTCATCCTCATGGTTTCAGAAGTGAGTGGGGAGCCTGGTGTCACCTAAGGCTGACCTTGGGTTTTAACAGAGCGGAATGAAGAAAAGAGGACAAGAGACTCCATCTTGCTTCTGCAGCCTTCGGGCAGCTGGCACTGGATGTTCATGCTTAGGAAGTTTGTCAGGCTGTCCAGCCTGTCATCTCAGTGGCAGTCAGGGGAGATGCTGCAGGTGGGGAACAAGCAGACTTTGCCCCTCTGACAACATCTGTGGGGACCCAGAGCGTCTGGCTCTCCTTGGCTCAGATTAGCCATGCTGGGAGCAGGGACTGGAAGGCCACACCAGGTTCTCTCTGGGCCCCTCACAGAGGGAATTATAACTCTCGTCTGGTCAGACTGTGAGTCAGGGGTCTTTAGTGAGCCAGAGGGGAGGAGTTGACTGGTAAGGCGTTTTTTCGCTTCTCCCCAGCCTCCCAATAACCTGGACTGTGAGAAATGAGTGTCAGATGGAAAGACAGTCTTCGTCTGGACCTGAAGCAGACTCTGCAGAAAAGGTGACATGCCAGGGCTCCCCACTTCAGGAGGCACTGGCAACCCTGTTTACCTAATCTGTACCTCTGGCGGAACCCCCGTCCCCGAGCCTGCCGGGTGTGCCATTTTGAGGATATGGAGCCAGTGGCTCCATCTCAGCCCTCATGAGGGCACGGCTCTTCTGAATACTTCATTCCTTCATTGTGAACCTGAATGCACCACAGCCCAAAGCCGTCAGCAAATCATGAAGACAACTGCAGATTTCAACGGGAGGAAGAGACGAAAGCCAGAAACTTCTGCTGGTTTCCTGACGAAGTGCTGGGGGTCGTTGTTTCTGTGATTTATCTAAATGTGTGGCCTCCAATCCAGGTTTGAAAATCCCAAGGATGCTCCAAAGTTCCTCTAGAGGGAGCCAGAAGGAGGCTGAGAAAGTGGGGTTCAGGGTCCCCATTCCCACACTAACCAGAGCCATTCCGCTTTTATCTCATTTTTTAAAAAATTTAAAATTTTACTTAGTGTAAAAGTTGTTTACTATTTTTTACTGAAGTGTTTTGTTGCTACAACCAAACTAGCGAACTACAGGTCTATTGTCTCACTTTTCCATAGGATGCTGACATTCCATTGTATGCAGACAGAAGATCAGTCTTGCTTTGGGAGAATAGAGAGAAATTCAGTCACTCATTCTGCAAATATTTCTTGAGCACTTCCTTTGTGCCAGGTATAACTATGAACTGTGAGAAGTAAAAAGATCTAATACATGGCACCCTTGCCCTTGAGGAGAGTGTCTTATGCTCGATGGCATGGGTTACAGTCCACAGGAGGCAGGTCAGAGGTGTGGTGAGAGTGTGGGGTCCAAGGCAGGCGTGGGGTTCTAGTCTTGATTAACCTGATCCCATCAGCTCTAGCCACAGACACTATTCTCTTTAAGACACTTCTCTCTCTAGACTCATTTTCAATACCTTCATTTTACCCGGCTTCTTTGGGACAGCCATGCTGTTAGTCTCTTTTTCCCATACCACCTTGTCCAACTGGAGATCACCTTAATCCAATGGGAGGTTTTAACTAGGGGTGTGACAGCTGTGTTCTTGCTTTGTTTTTGCCTCCTTGTTCTTTTTTTCATAAGGGGCTGCTTCTCTAGAAGCATGTTGTAACAGTAAAAAGAGCAAAAGATAAGCCAGTTAGTTAGCTTAAGCCCCTGAGAATTGGAGGGGTGTTTGTTACTACATCATAACCTCACCCACCCTGACTAATACAATCCTATCTACCTTTGTCTCCTGGGCAACCTCCTGTTTCTTGTCCCATAGCTGAAATGTCTCCCAGTCTGTGAAGCCATACTCTACTCCCCCAGGTGGAAGTGAAGTCTCTTTCCTCTTTGACACAATATATTACAGCACACCATTGATTGAATTGAACTTTTCTGTGATGTGTCTGTCACCCTCCTCTGGCTTGTATGTACCTTGAGAGCAGAAGTTACAAGTCATACCTAAGTGTTTGTTGATAGACTGAATGAATGCAAGTATACTATTTAAAATTGCTTCTTAAAGCCTGGTGTTTCGTACTCATTTCTGAGCTGCAAAGAAACAATCTGTCACCGTATAAGTGACATGGTGCAATTGCCAGCATCTGCCCGACAACTAAGGTTAGGTATGAAAGTGAAATCAAGGGGCTCAAAGAGAGGGTCTGTAAAGCTTCTTTTGACTCTAACAGCCAGTGCCCTGTGAAAACTGCCGAACCAGACGGAAACCTTCCTTAGCAAGTGTCAGGGAAAAATAGCACAGTCCTCCACATGAAACAATTTGTTAGCATTTATAAGTTCCCATTTCTCTGTATTTTAACTTCTAATTGGTTTCCTCTTTTGTGCTAAGAATGCCATCTGTCCCTTTGACAGGTTTTTGGATTTGATACCACTTACCAGGAAATATGACCATCACAAGTGTTGTAAGATGGTTCTAAAGTGTCCATCCCAAACAGCCCTATTTTAGTAACTTCACACAGAATCCCATACTGTTCATGTGTAGGGGTGGTACCATTTTTCAGGCACTTGCTCCATTAGAATAAAGCCTTTCACCTCCATAGTTTCTAAAAGTTCATCATATAACACAAGGAAACGTACATGGTCTTATTTTGACTCTGGATCTCACGTCTACTCTGTTGCAGTAAAAAGGGTATTAGTATCCCTATTTGTAGATGACAAAACTGAGGCTGATGGAAGTGGACTTGCCTAAGATATGGAAACGATACAGCACCAGGACATTAATTTCTGAATCTAAACCCACTACTCTACAGGTAGCATCTTCCCCTTGTGGAATAAAAGCAGGGATGGGCTCATCATTCCCATTTTATGAATCAAGAAACTGAGGCCAAGAGAAGTTAAATGACCAATCTAAAATTCTTCAAGGAATAATTCATGAGTCTAGACTTGAAAACTTCCAGCCCTCTGCGTGTGGTCTTGTGCTCTCTCTCTGACTACCTTCCCTCGACTTTGCAATAACTCCACCTGAGTCCAAAGTAACCTGGGTCACAGACAAGCTAAGAAGAGGGAGCGGGAGCAGCCCGGGAGAGCTTCCAGTTAGAGAAAGGATTATTAACTAGTCCCCGTAGAACAAAGAACCAACTTCAGAACGCTCAACCAGGAACCCAAATGCTGTGGGCCGTTGATGTAGGATTTGCTGAGCCCCTGAGGGTGGGCTGGGGCTAGAGGAAGGGAGAGAACTAACCTTTACTGCATATCCATGATAAACCAGCCTCTCCATGGATGCTCCTCCACTTAATCTTCACAAGATGCTAATTTAAAGATGAAGAAGTTAAGGCTCGGAGTGGCTGTCTGGATTGCCCCAGCGAGCAGAGCTTGCGGGCCCATCTGGCTTCAGAAGTCAGTTCTTTCCCCCACTCACTGCAGCAGAGGCCGTGCAAGGTGCAAAGGTGAGCTGGGGAAGGTTCCTTCCGCTCAGGAGCCGTACACACCTGAACCTGATAAAGAGCAGGGGTGGCTTATGCTAGTTGGTGGCGGGCAAGCAACGGTTAATGGAGATTTGGAGGGAACAGTGGGGTTGGGGAAAGAAGATTAGTATTCCTTCCTGGAGGCTTTCCAGCTGATCTTTGAGGAAAGGATTTGAATAAGCAGAGAGAAAGAGACTTTCCAGGCCAGAAGCAGCAGCTTCTAGAAATGGACAGATTAAATGGGGTTTATCACTGATTACTATTTAAACACAAGGAAACTAAAAGGGCCCCCAGGCAGGTACTGGGGTGGGCCTGGGCAATCCTTGGGGCTATGGGGAGTGTCTCCAGCATTGAAGGAAATTGAAATTAGCAAGTATCAATGGGCAGATCAGCCAGCTGTTGTGCAAACACCTGAAGGGAAGATCTGAAAACCTCAGTGGAGATCTTGGACACACCCAGATTAAATCAGTGGGCTTGGAAAGTCATCCCAGAAACAGAAGATGGGATCTAGAAAGTTATGCTCGTTCTAAGGGGCAGTGCCAAATGGATTCGGAGATTGGATCTGGAGTCAGAATTCCTTGTAACCCTTACAGGCTCCCACTAAGATTTGGTTCCCCTCCTTGCAAAGACTTCTGGTGCGCTGACAACTCAAGCTTGAGTTTACAAATGGGAAGCCTCTTGCCCTTACTCATCCCATGGAGCCCAGCCCTGAGCAACCTGCCCGCCTCCCATCACGTCTTTTAACATAAAGAAAATAAGGTAAATGGGAATTTCAGCTCCACAGCAACAACAGCACCTTCCAGCCACATAGCTGTTGGCAGTTCACAAAGCATTTTTACTCACCCCATCTCAGGACTTTCCCCAAGTCTCTGTAATGTACGAAGCCTGTGAGCAGGCTTCCTAGTGGAGGCGGACACTTGAGCTGCCTCAGACGATGCGAAATCACAGTCTTTGAGGGGACGATGGACCCTTCTCATTTTCTAAATCTGTAATTAAATGATTGGCATTCAATGAGGATAATTTTTGCTTTAAACATAATTGTGCCATTACCAATAAAACTCCCCACCCCCAAAACTCTCCCGATGCTGGGTCTCAAATTTTCGTCCAGCTTCAGAAGTCAAAAAAAATCTATGTCTTGCCCTGGGCACATGCAACATCATATACTTCCTAATCCTAGTTACACCAGTGCCCATTTGTCCCATCTTGGTCTCTTTGAACCCACTCTCAGCCGACTCAGTTCAGGACCAGTTTAGCCTGAAACAATGTCAACAAGCCTGGGAGACAAAGACCTTTGGAGGTGACTTTAGGCTCCCAAAAGGATCCTTTACTTCCCCCAATGATTAGCTTAATGATTAGCTTTCCTGGGAAGTAACACAAATATTTTTTTGAAAAAGAATAACCAAAACAAAAAATTAAATTTGCTCATAGTCCCTCTGGCTTAAAAAAAAAAAATCATAAGGAGGAAAATTTCTCTCTCTACCTGCCTGACTCCATTCTTCAAAACAAACCACTAGTAACAACTTGTTGCACATTCCGCCAAATTTGTTCCTGGGTTTATGTAGACATATCTATCCAAAATGCCAGACATGTTGGCCTATAGCTTGCTTTTTTCCCTTTATACACACGGACATTTTCCAAGTCAGCAGCCATAGATCTACCACGTTATTTTTAGTGACTGCATGTTATTCCACTGTATGGATATATTATAATAGATTCAACTGTTTCCCTATTGCTGGGCATTTAGATTGTTTACAATATTTTTGTTATTGTGAACAATGCTGCAACACACGATCTTGTTTATATATCTTTACCTATTTGTTTTATTATTGCTTGTAGGATGGAAGAGTGGAATTGCTTTTACTCTTGGGGCTGGAATACCCCCCTCCCTAGCCTTACTAACACTTGGGCCAATCTGCTAGACCAAAAAATGTTAATCTCTTTGAGATTTAATTTGCATTTCCCTGACTACTAGTGAAGCTGAGCATCTTTTCATATGTTTATGGACAATTTGCATTTCCTCTTTGGTGAATTACCTACTCTTACCCTGGACCGGTGTTTCTATCAGGCTGTGTTTTCTATTCAAAGTGTAGGAGCTCTTTGTGTACACGGGATGTACTCTTTGTCTCATATATGAGGCAAGCCTTTTACTATCACACTGTTGTTGTCTTTTGACTTTGTTTAGAGTGTGTTGTAATGGTAAATTAATTAATTTTTATTGTAGTCAAATACGTTGACTTTTTCCTTGTTTCTGGGCTGTCTTAGAAAGACATCTATATTTTCTTCTTATCCTTTTATCGTCTTATTTTTTTCCATTTAAATCTTCAATCTAGGCTTTTGCAAATTAATTAATTAATTAGTAATTGAGTAAGACAGGGAGCTAGCTTTGCTTTATTCCGAGTGAAGACTCAGGGATTTAAAAATTATATAAGTTGCAAAAATTTACATTTTTTAGGCGAGGAGGGACCCAGTGAAGTTCCTAGGAGAAACTGTGGTCCTTGAAGCTGGACCCTGAAGCTCTTTAACGCATCATCTGGGGAAAACATCTAGAGGTTGTTGATTTCCTAGCCCATCATGAGTTGGACCCTTCTGAATGTGTGTGTGTGTGTGTGTGGTTTGTTTCTATTTTTGTATTAGAAAAGAAGGGATTTGTAGACTAAAACATTCTCCTCCCTCAAAAATCTCCTTATTTATAAACCAAGTCCTGTGTACAACTCTGTCCTATCTGTTGGTCCATCTTAGGTGTGTGTGTCCCTCGGTCCATGAGGAGCTCTCTGAAGCTGTGCATGAACTCACCTCTGTTCCGAATCAGGACTGTAGATGCGTGCTGAACCAAACCTTGTCTTCAAGGCCGTCTTATTTAGTGTGCGTTCACATAGTGTGAGTGTTTCAACATTTTTAAGAGGAATTTGCAGGTTTCTCTACAAGCATACTAGGATCCAGCAGTAGCGAGGTTTCTCTGCAGACGAAGTCTTTTATCTTTCCATTTGCAAATGAAAGTACCAATAAATACTTGTTGAATTTTATCATTCTGTTAACCTTCAAATTCAGACTTGTCAGTAATTACAGGCTTGCATTAAAAGGAGATTAGAGATTGAGGTCCAGGAAGGATATATGATTTGCTTGGAGGCACACAGAGAAACCAGGTTTCTGTCTCCCTGTCCCCTCTTTTTCTGCTACTTTTTGTCCCTTAACAAAGGGACAAATGGTGTGGTGAAAAGCACAGGTCTGGTGAGGGGACTAGGGTAGGATTTTTAAATGTTGCAATGGGGGCCCTCTTTGTCTGTTTTAACAGTCGTGCTATTTTGATCAAAAGGTGGGACAGGCAATTCTGAGTGCCTTTTCTGGGGCTACTGCTGGGGGGCCTGAAGAAGGTTCTGGAATGACACTCATCTCTCTCTTGCTCTGTTGCTGATAAACACAAACTGTCTCAGAAGAGCTGGCTGTCTTAGAAGGACTCATTCAAGCATCTCTGCCTTGAACAATATTGTCAAGTACTTACTGTACACAGATGCCCTGTTTTGCTTTGAGGGTGCTGCTCTTCTCTGGCAGCTCACAGGGCCAGTGAGGGAGACAGCCTGTTTCCCCACCAACTCATGGAGGAAGCCGGCCTTAAACAAATACTCCCAGGCATGTGTAATTACAAATGGAGGTAAGTGCTCTCAAGGAAAGTCTAGGATGCTTGGAAAGAACACAACAGGAAGGCTTGGTTTAGATTGGGGGTTAGGGAAAAGCAGAAGTGGGGGGTGTTAAGGGTTTTTGCAAAGGTGAAGTGTTTTACATATGTAAAGGAAATAATAATAATAAAGGTGTTTGGAAGGGCAGCTCATCCTCATTCATGGGCCACTTCCTAGAACTCTGGGAATCTGCCACTCTTCCCAGAATTATGTAGGCATCCTGGGTAAGGGCTGGAAGAGTCTTCACAAATGCTAATACGTGCGCACTTTACAGGCTGCCCCCTGACCCTCTGCATCCTCATCCGTAACTAGTTTGAATGCTGAGGTGAATGGCCGGGGGTGAGTGGCATTTCCACTTTCGAAAAAGGGAGGGGAAGAAGCTTTCCCACCCCAACCCGGGGTCCAGGTTCCCCAACTCCAAACCATCCGAAGAATGTTTGCCAAGGCAAAACCCCACCTCATTATGTATTTGGTTGTGAAGGCGGTTGCCCAGGAGCCCCGAGATGTTCCTGGGGAGTTTTCGGACAGCGGCAATAATCTCCCATCCCATCACCGCCCCCCCCCCGCCCCCACCTGTAGGAAAGCTTGACCAGAGTAAAAAGGATTTGATAGTGGCGGGTGGGATAGGAGAGGACAAATGCTGCCTCTGGGGCTGGGCTGTTAATTTGCCTGGAAGACTATCACGACTGGTAGTGACAATAATGACGGAAACACTTATGAGCTGGGCTCTGTTCTAATAGCTTTTGTAACTCTTATTTCTCAAAACGACCCTATGCAGTAAGCACCATACTAATTCCATTTCACAACTGAGGAAACTGAGGCACAAAGAGGCTAAGGGGCGATAGCAGCTTTCCTTTTTGCCTCCAACAATCTGGAGTCAAGGTTTTTGAGTCGAAGTTCGGTCTCCGGGAGGGGCGGACCGCAGCTCCTTCTACGTGAACCTGATCTACCTCTCCTTCATTCAGGAAAACGCTCGCTTTGAAAAGGCTCACGTGGGAGCCCGTGGGGACCGCTGCGGGAGTCTGAAGCCCATTCCCCTCGGAAGCCAAGCAGAGCCGCCACGCCCCCGCGCAGTGAGGACTGGTCCCGCGGGGGCGGCGGGAGAGCTGCGGGGTGGCCCCACTTCAACCCACAAGACAAGGCCCAGTAGCTCCGCTTTCTGCTTGGCCTCCGCGAGGTGTCGCCTTCGGCCGAAGAAACCACAGCGGCGCCACCCTCGTAGCCAACAGTTATTTATTTATTTTCAAACAAGGGGGGCGCCCCTCTCCTTTCAATTTAAAACTGGAAACATCCTGCTGTCTCGTTTCCAAACAGGCACGTCCTCTTCCTCCCGTTTTGCACCCATGTTCTAGCGTCCCTTTGAGATCAATACCAGCAACCGCTCCGCAAGGCTTTGCTCCACGTTGGCCTGGCGCTCAGCTGCAAACAAACGCCGTCAAGGCGGGGGCTGGGTTAGGAGCCTCCTTACCCCCACCCCCCTCAACACACTCCCCCGGAGCCCTCCGGAAATTTTTTTTTAATGCCAAGCAATTGCCAGGCCTGCAGGGTGGGTGCCGCATTGCACCGCTCGACGCGCAGCTGGTTCGCGGAGTGCACCGGGTGCAAGCCCGGGGGTCTAAAAGGGCGGGAGGAGCACAGCCCGGGCTTCCCAGCTTTGCAGCCTCCTCTCTGCAAAGAAGAAAAGCAAGTGGCTTTTGGCGCGAAAGCCTTGGCGCCTCCCCTGATTTTTATGGAAATCAAGAGGGCGGAGTAAAGCCGCTTTCCTCTGCCTTTCTCCCTCCCCCTTGTCTGTGCCGCAGCCCCCTTCTCTCCCCGCCCCCCGGGTGTGTCAGATTTTTCAGTTAATAATATCCCCCGAGCTTCAAAGCGCAGCCAGTGACAGTCATCTGTCTGGACGCGCTGGGTGGATGCGGGGGGCTCTTGGGAACTGGGTTGCAGCCGAGCTAGCGCTAGCCAGGCGCAAGCGCGCACAGACTGCAGCCACCCGAGGACCTCCCCCCGCCCAGGCCACCCGGGGACCCCCGCACGGAATCGCTTCTGGATCCCCGGCAGTCGGCAGGAGGTAAGGAGCTTGGGTTGCAAACCGCCCGGCGCCCCGGGAGCGGCGAGCGCGGCGGGAAGACAAGCCCTGGACGGGATCGCGGCTTGCGCACAGGGCACCCGAATATGCCCGGGGGACTGTTTCTGCTTCCGAAACAAAACCATCTCGGGGTTTTCCCTGAAAAGCCAGTTCCAGCCCCACAGGCACTACGACTGGCAGAGACCCGCCCTAATCCTTTTACTGCTTTTGCCAAGGGGGTGTAATGGCTTCGTCGAAAAGAAATTCGCCCTTCTCTAGAACGTTTGTCTGTGTTTGAGCTGATGGGAAACCGGTGCGTCCCCACCTCAAAACTGGGGTTCTTCTCCAAAGGGTGCCCCCAGGAGAAGAAGAGGGAGGTTTTAGGCAGGGCGAGGCCACCGCGGTGGTAATCTGGGTCACGACTGGATCGGAGGAGACGCTGCTCTCCCGGCGACCCTCCCCGCGCTGGCGCCCCTGCACCATTCCTGGGAACTGGTGTTCAGGTTCTCCCCTCTCCTAGGAAGAAGACGTACGTTGTTGAGGGTTTGGAAGAGCGGGGGTGTGGGGTGAGAGAGGTTCAAAATAAGCTCTTGGCAGGACTCTCCCTGCAGTGGGTGAGTGCTGAGGGGCGTCTGCTCAAATCTGGGGGCCCCGGGGGGAAGGTTTATGGATTTAGGTGTCTGTTGTCGGTCTCGGTCTAGAGAAGAGGATTTTTCCATTTGCAAAGTTTCCTCAATCCCCCGCTATCTCTTGCACTCTCGAGGTTGCAATTTTACAAAGAAGGGATTGAGGGTCCTCCAAATCCTACGGCCGGTAGCTGGGTTGGAGCCCTGGGCTGCCTTTGAGCAGCTGGCCCTGCATTGGTGCAACCGGGATTGTCGGCGAGCTGGAGAGAGCTAGAATTCTGCAGCCTTGAACCGCCCCCTCCCCCAGGCAGTGCCTTGTGTGAATGAAATGGCAGTTTCCAAAGTTGCAGAGCCATGCCACCACCCCCCGCATCTGCATGCCCCCTCCCACCCCCTGTCGTAGACAGCTTGTACACAAAAGGAGGGAGGGAGAGAACGAGAGACAGAACTTCCTACACCTTCAGCAGCGCAGGGCGGAGTGGGGGGCTTGGAGGGGAGATTGAGGAACGGGGTTCGAGGGGGCGCCCACTGCTCGTCCCCTCCTTCGGCGCCTCTCGCCAACCGTCTCCTGCTGTGTGTGTCGGTTGCAGTGTCGGAGGTTGGCGCGGCCCCCGCCCACCGCGCCCCCCACGGGAAGGAAGCAGCCCCCGAACTAAAAAGAGCAGAGCGGAAAGCAGCCCTCATTCGCCGGCCAGGAGGCGAGCCGATGCCGAGCTGCACCGCGTCCACCATGCCGGGGATGATCTGCAAGAACCCAGACCTCGAGTTTGACTCGCTGCAGCCCTGCTTCTACCCGGACGAAGATGACTTCTACTTCGGCGGCCCCGACTCGACCCCCCCGGGGGAGGACATCTGGAAGAAGTTTGAGCTGCTGCCCACGCCCCCGCTGTCGCCCAGCCGTGCCTTCCCGGAGCACAGCCCGGAGCCCTCGAACTGGGCCACCGAGATGCTGCTGCCCGAGGCCGACCTGTGGGGCAACCCGGCCGAGGAGGACGCGTTCGGCCTGGGGGGCCTGGGCAGCCTCACCCCCAACCCGGTCATCCTCCAGGACTGCATGTGGAGCGGCTTCTCGGCCCGCGAGAAGCTGGAGCGCGCCGTGAGCGAGAAGCTGCAGCACGGCCGGCCGCCCGCCGCGGGGCCCGCTGTCCCGGTGCCGGGCGCGGGGACCGCCAGCCCTGCCGGCCGCGGGCACGG